>NC_069501.1:709319426-709404426 GCF_027579735.1 Bombina bombina | reverse complement strand
AGGTGTCTGAAAGAAGATTCTTCAATCAAGATTTTATTATTTTGAAGCAGGGCAAGATTGTCCTGCTTCCTCCTGGGGTTTAGCTGTAGCCAATGTCAGTCTCTTCAGTAGAGCAGTGGTGGCTTTTAAGTAATTGGAAACTTGTGGAGTATAATCCTCACTGCGGCTCCCAAACAGTTGTTGCTGCCCTCTCTTGAAAGCCTGAGTAGGATTATTCAGTCTTTCTTTGTTTTTCACAGGTCAATGTGAGGAGATATTCCTATCAAACCAAGTGAGCTGCCCTGCTGCCGGGCAGTGTTGTATTCAGGTAAGTGCCTAATTTTATTTTCTTGGGTCAGGAGAATATGGCACTTTTACAGTTAAATCTGTATGGGACTTTTTATTCTTTTATAATCCTATTTAGATTTCTCCAACATTGGTGTGTCCGGTCCACGGCGTCATCCATTACTTGTGGGACACTCTCCTCCCCAACAGGAAATGGCAAAGAGCACAGCAAAAGCTGTCCACATAGCCCCCCCTTGGCTCCGCCCCCCCAGTCATTCTCTTTGCCGCTCTGAACAAGTAGCATCTCCACGGAGATGGTGAAGAGTATGTGGTGTTTAGTTGTAGTTTTTTATTCTTCTATCAAAAGTTTATTTTGAAATGGTACTGGTATGTACTATTTACTCTGAAACAGAAAGAGATGAAGAGTTCTGTTTAAAAGAGGAGTATGATTTTAGCAGCAGTAACTAAAATCAATTGCTGTTCTCACGCAGGACTGTTGAGCCTAGAGAACTTCAGTTGGGGGGAACAGTTTGCAGACTTTTCTGCTCAAGGTATGACTAGCCATTTTTCTAACAAGACTGTGTAATGCTGGAAGGCTGTCATTTTCCCTCATGGGGATCGGTAAGCCATTTTCTTAGACTCAGACAGAATAAAGGGCTTATTATGGGCTAATAACTGGTGGACACTTTTAAGGGCTAAATCGATTTTTTATTTAAGTTATTATTAAGGTTTCTCCAACATAGGTGTGTCCGGTCCACGGCGTCATCCTTACTTGTGGGATATTCTCTTCCCCAACAGGAAATGGCAAAGAGCCCAGCAAAGCTGGTCACATGATCCCTCCTAGGCTCCGCCTACCCCAGTCATTCTCTTTGCCGTTGTACAGGCAACATCTCCACGGAGATGGCTTAGAGTTTTTTAGTGTTTAACTGTAGTTTTTATTATTCAATCAAGAGTTTGTTATTTTGAAATAGTGCTGGTATGTACTATTTACTCTGAAACAGAAAAGAGATGAAGATTTCTGTTTGTATGAGGAAAATGATTTTAGCAACCGTTACTAAAATCCATGGCTGTTCCACACAGGACTGTTGAGAGGAATTAACTTCAGTTGGGGGAACAGTGAGCAGTCTTTTGCTGCTTGAGGTATGACACATTCTAACAAGACGATGTAATGCTGGACGCTGTCATTTTCCCTATGGGATCCGGTAAGCCATTTTTATTCAGACAGTAAATAAGGGCTTCACAAGGGCTTATTAAGACTGTAGACATTTTCTGGGCTAAATCGATCATATTTACACATATTTAGCCTTGAGGAATCATTTAATCTGGGTATTTTTTGTAAAATAATATCGGCAGGCACTGTTTTAGACACCTTATTCTATAGGGGCTTTCCCTAATCATAGTCGGAGCCTCATTTTCGCGCCGGTATGGCGCACTTGTTTTTGAGAACAGCATGACATGCAGCTGCATGTGTGTGGAGCTCTGATACATAGAAAAGTCTTTCTGAAGGCATCATTTGGTATCGTATTCCCCTTTGGGCTTGGTTGGGTCTCAGCAAAGCAGATTCCAGGGACTGTAAAGGGGTTAAATATAAAAACGGCTCCGGTTCCGTTATTTTAAGGGTTAAAGCTTCCAAATTTGGTGTGCAATACTTTTAAGGCTTTAAGACACTGTGGTGAAATTTTGGTGAATTTTGAACAATTCCTTCATACTTTTTCGCAATTGCAGTAATAAAGTGTGTTCAGTTTAAAATTTAAAGTGACAGTAACGGTTTTATTTTAAAACGTTTTTTTGTGCTTTGTTATCAAGTTTATGCCTGTTTAACATGTCTGAACTACCAGATAGATTGTGTTCTGACTGTGGGGAAGCCAAGGTTCCTTCTCATTTAAATAGATGTGATTTATGTCATAAAAAATTTAGTAAAAATGATGCCCAAGATGATTCCTCAAGTGAGGGGAGTAAGCATGTTACTGCATCATCCCCTCCTTCGTCTACACCAGTCTTGCCCATACAGGAGGCCCCTAGTACATCTAGCGCGCCAATACTCCTTACTATGCAACAATTAACGGCTGTAATGGATAATTCTATCAAAAACATTTTAGCCAATATGCCCACTTATCAGCGAAAGCGCGACTGCTCTGTTTTAGAAAATACTGAAGAGCATGAGGACGCTGATGATATTGTTTCTGAAGGGCCCCTACACCAGTCTGAGGGGGCCAGGGAGGTTTTGTCTGAGGGAGAAATTTCAGATTCAGGAAAAATTTCTCAACAAGCTGAACCTGATGTGATTACTTTTAAATTTAAGTTGGAACATCTCCGCGCTCTGCTTAAGGAGGTGTTATCCAATTTGGATGATTGTGATTATCTGGTCATTCCAGAAACACTATGTAAAATGGACAAGTTCCTAGAGGCCCCGGGGCCCCCCGAAGCTTTTCCTATACCCAAGCGGGTGGCGTACATTGTTAATAAAGAATGGGACAGGCCCGGTATACCTTTCGTACCTCCCCCCATATTTAAAAAATTGTTTCCTATAGTCGACCCCAGAAAGGACTTATGGCAGACAGTCCCCAAGGTCGAGGGGGCGGTTTCTACTCTAAACAAGCGCACCGCTATACCCATAGAAGATAGTTGTGCTTTCCAAGATCCTATGGATAAAAAATTAGAAGGTTTGCTAAAAAAGATGTTTGTTCAGCAAGGTTACCTTCTACAACCAATTGCATGCATTGTCCCTGTCACTACAGCCGCGTGTTTCTGGTTCGATGAGCTAGAAAAGGCGATTATTAGTAATTCTTCTTCTTATGAGGAGATTATGGACAGAATTCGTGCTCTTAAATTGGCTAATTCTTTCACCCTAGACGCCACCTTGCAATTGGCTAGGTTAGCGGCGAAAAATTCTGGGTTTGCTATTGTGGCGCGCAGAGCGCTTTGGTTAAAATCTTGGTCAGCGGATGCGTCTTCCAAGAACAAATTGCTTGACATTCCTTTCAAGGGGAAAACACTGTTTGGCCCTGACTTGAAAGAGATTATCTCTGATATCACTGGGGGCAAGGGCCACGCCCTTCCTCAGGATAGGTCTTTCAAGGCCAAAAATAAACCTAATTTTCGTCCCTTTCGCAGAAACGGACCAGCCCCAAGTGCTACGTCCTCTAAGCAGGAGGGTAATACTTCTCAAGCCAATCCAGCCTGGAGACCAATGCAAGGCTGGAACAAAGGAAAGCAGGCCAAGAACCCTGCCACTGCTCCCAAGTCAGCATGAGATGCGGGCCCCCGATCCGGGACCGGATTTGGTGGGGGGCAGACTCTCTCTCTTCACTCAGGCTTGGGCAAGAGATGTTCTGGATCCTTGGGCGCTAGAAATAGTCTCCCAAGGTTATCTTCTGGAAGTGATTCATCCTGTTCCATTAAAAGAACGAGGGATGGGGTTCTACTCCAATCTGTTCGTAGTTCCCAAAAAAGAGGGAACGTTCAGACCAATCTTAGATCTCAAGATCCTAAACAAGTTTCTCAAGGTTCCATCGTCCAAAATGGAAACCATTCGAACAATCCTTCCATCCAGGAAGGTCAATTCTTGACCACGGTGGATTTAAAGGATGCGTATCTACATATTCCTGTCCACAAGGAACATCATCGGTTCCTAAGGTTCGCATTCCTGGACAAGCATTACCAGTTCGTGGCGCTTCCTTTCGGATTAGCCACTGCTCCAAGGATTTTCACAAAGGTACTAGGGTCCCTTCTGGCGGTGCTAAGACCAAGGGGCATTGCTGTAGTACCTTACTTGGACGACATTCTGATTCAAGCGTCGTCCCTTCCTCAAGCAAAGGCTCACACGGACATAGTCCTGGCCTTTCTCAGATCTCACGAATGGAAAGTGAACGTGGAAAAGAGTTCTCTATCTCCGTCGACAAGAGTTCCCTTCTTGGGAACAATAATAGACTCCTTAGAAATGAGGATTTTTCTGACAGAGACCAGAAAAACAAAACTTCTAAACTCTTGTCGGATACTTCATTCCGTTCCTCTTCCTTCCATAGCGCAGTGCATGGAAGTGATAGGTTTGATGGTAGCGGCAATGGACATAGTTCCTTTTGCGCGCATTCATCTGAGACCATTACAACTGTGTATGCTCAGTCAGTGGAATGGGGACTATACAGACTTGTCTCCGAAGATACAAGTAAATCAGAGGACCAGAGACTCACTCCGTTGGTGGCTGTCCATGGACAACCTGTCACAAGGGGTGACCTCCCGCAGACCAGAGTGGGTCATTGTCACGACCGACGCCAGTCTGATGGGCTGGGGCGCGGTCTGGGGATCCCTGAAAGCTCAGGGTCTTTGGTCTCGGGAAGAATCTCTTCTACCGATAAATATTCTGGAACTGAGAGCGATATTCAATGCTCTCAAGGCTTGGCCTCAGCTAGCGAGGGCCAAGTTCATACGGTTTCAATCAGACAACATGACGACTGTTGCGTACATCAACCATCAGGGGGGAACAAGGAGTTCCCTGGCGATGGAAGAAGTGACCAAAATCATTCAATGGGCGGAGACTCGCTCCTGCCACCTGTCTGCAATCCACATCCCAGGAGTGGAAAATTGGGAAGCGGATTTTCTGAGTCGTCAGACATTGCATCCGGGGGAGTGGGAACTCCATCCGGAAATCTTTGCCCAAATCACTCAACTGTGGGGCATTCCAGACATGGATCTGATGGCCTCTCGTCAGAACTTCAAGGTTCCTTGCTACGGGTCCAGATCCAGGGATCCCAAGGCGACTCTAGTAGATGCACTAGTAGCACCTTGGACCTTCAAACTAGCTTATGTATTCCCGCCGTTCCCTCTCATCCCCAGGCTGGTAGCCAGGATCAATCAGGAGAGGGCGTCGGTGATCTTGATAGCTCCTGCGTGGCCACGCAGGATTTGGTATGCAGATCTGGTGAATATGTCTTCGGCTCCACCATGGAAGCTACCTTTGAGACGAGACCTTCTGGTTCAAGGTCCGTTCGAACATCCGAATCTGGTCCCACTCCAGCTGACTGCTTGGAGATTGAACGCTTGATCTTTTCAAAGCGAGGGTTCTCAGATTCTGTTATTGATACTCTTGTTCAGGCCAGAAAGCCTGTAACTAGAAAAATTTACCACAAAATTTGGAAAAAATATATCTGTTGGTGTGAATCTAAAGGATTCCCTTGGGACAAGGTTAAGATTCCTAAGATTCTATCCTTCCTTCGAGAAGGATTGGAAAACGGATTATCTGCAAGTTCCTTGATGGGACAGATTTCTGCCTTGTCTGTGTTACTTCACAAAAAGCTGGCAGCCGTGCCAGATGTTCAAGCCTTTGTTCAGGCTCTGGTTAGAATCAAGCCTGTTTACAAACCTTTGACTCCTCCTTGGAGTCTCAATTTAGTTCTTTCAGTTCTTCAGGGGGTTCCGTTTGAACCCTTACATTCCGTTGATATTAAGTTATTATCTTGGAAAGTTTTGTTTTTGGTTGCAATTTCTTCTGCTAGAAGAGTTTCAGAATTATCTGCTCTGCAGTGTTCTCCTCCTTATCTGGTGTTCCATGCAGATAAGGTGGTTTTACGTACTAAACCTGGTTTTCTTCCAAAAGTTGTTTCTAACAAAAACATTAACCAGGAGATAGTCGTGCCTTCTCTGTGTCCGAAACCAGTTTCAAAGAAGGAACGTTTGTTGCACAATTTGGATGTTGTTCGCGCTCTAAAATTCTATTTAGATGCTACAAAGGATTTTAGACAAACATCTTCCTTGTTTGTTGTTTATTCTGGTAAAAGGAGAGGTCAAAAAGCAACTTCTACCTCTCTCTCTTTTTGGATTAAAAGCATCATCAGATTGGCTTACGAGACTGCCGGACGGCAGCCTCCTGAAAGGATCACAGCTCCTTCCACTAGGGCTGTGGCTTCCACATGGGCCTTCAAGAACGAGGCTTCTGTTGATCAGATATGTAGGGCAGCGACTTGGTCTTCACTGCACACTTTTACCAAATTTTACAAGTTTGATACTTTTGCTTCTTCTGAGGCTATTTTTGGGAGAAAGGTTTTGCAAGCCGTGGTGCCTTCCATTTAGGTGACCTGATTTGCTCCCTCCCTTCATCCATGTCCTAAAGCTTTGGTATTGGTTCCCACAAGTAAGGATGACGCCGTGGACCGGACACACCTATGTTGGAGAAAACAGAATTTATGTTTACCTGATAAATTACTTTCTCCAACGGTGTGTGCGGTCCACGGCCCGCCCTGGTTTTTTAATCAGGTCTGATAATTTATTTTCTTTAACTACAGTCACCACGGTATCATATGGTTTCTCCTATGCAAATATTCCTCCTTAACGTCGGTCGAATGACTGGGGTAGGCGGAGCCTAGGAGGGATCATGTGACCAGCTTTGCTGGGCTCTTTGCCATTTCCTGTTGGGGAAGAGAATATCCCACAAGTAAGGATGACGCCGTGGACCGGACACACCGTTGGAGAAAGTAATTTATCAGGTAAACATAAATTCTGTTTTTGAAGTGGATTTCAAACTTTTTAATATTTGGGGAACGTTTTTATCGCCAGGCACTAGTTAAGACACCTTCTCAGTCAGGAAGGGCCTTTCTCTGTAGTAGGCAGAGCCTCATTTTCGCGCCATTATTGCGCAGTTTCTTTTGAGTGCAGTGCATGCAGCTGCATGTGAGAGGGTCTGGTATCCACAGAAAACGTTTCTAGAAGGCTGGAATTGGTATCGTATACTCCCCTGGGATAAGTGAAGTCGCAGCAAAGGCTGTGGCTGGGACTGTAGTGGGGTTAAATTGCAAAACGGATCCGGTTTAAGGGTTAACAGCTTCAAAATTGGGGTGCAATACTTTGAATGCATTAAGACACTGTGGTGAAATTTTGGTAAAGTTTGGATAATTCCTTCATAGTTTTTCACATATTCAGTAATAAAGTATGCCCTGTTTAACATTTAAAGAGACAGTAACGGTTTTGTTTAAAAACGTTTTTTGTGCTTTATTAACCAGTTTAAGCCTGTTTAACATGTCTGTACCTTCAGATAAGTCATGTTCTGTATGTATGGAGGCCAAGGTGGTTGCTCCTTCAAATGTATGTGATAATTGTGCCATGGCGTTCAAACAAAGTAAGGACAGTACTGTCACATTTAGTAAGGTTGCCCAGGATGATTCCTCAGATGAAGGAAGTAGGGATAGTTCTGCATCCTCTCCTTCTGTGTCTATACCAGTTATGCCCGCGCAGGCGACCCCTAGTACTTCTAGCGCGCCAATGCTTGTTACTATGCAACAATTGACGGCACTAATGGATAACTCCATAGCTAATATTTTATCCAAAATGCCAGCATTTCAGAGAAAGCGCGATTGCTCAGTTTTAAACACTGTAGAGCAGGAGGGCGCTGATGATAATTTATCTGTCATACCCTTACACCAGTCTGAAGTGGCAGTGAGGGAGGGTTTGTCAGATGGAGAAATTTCTGATACAGGAAAAATTTCTCAGCAGGCAGAACCTGATGTTGTGACATTTAAATTTAAATTAGAGCATCTCTGCGCATTACTTAAGGAGGTGCTATCTACTCTGGATGATTGTGACAATCTGGTCATCCCAGAAAAATTGTGCAAGATGGACAAGTTCCTAGAGGTCCCGGTGCACCCTGATGCCTTTCCGATACCTAAAAGGGTGGCGGACATTGTGAATAAGGAGTGGGAGAAGCCAGGAATACCTTTTGTCCCTCCTCCTATATTTAAGAAATTGTTCCCCATGGTTGACCCCAGGAAGGACACATGGCAAACAGTCCCTAAGGTCGAGGGGACGGTTTCTACACTAGCCAAACGCACGACCATTCCCATTGAGGACAATTGTGCTTTCAAAGATCCTATGGATAAAAAATTGGAGTGCTTGCTTAAAAAGATTTTTGTACAGCAAGGATACCTCCTTCAACCTATTTCGTGCATTATTCCTGTCACTACAGCGACGTGGTTCTGGTTCGAGGAACTGGAAAAGTCGCTCAGTAGGGAGACTCCATATGAGGAGGTCATTGACAGAATTCACGCACTTAAGTTAGCTAATTCCTTTATTTTAGACGCCGCTTTGCAGTTAGCAAAATTAGCGGCGAAAAATTCAGGGTTTGCAATTGTGGCGCATAGAGCGCTCTGGCTAAAGTCTTGGTCGGCGGATGTATCTTCCAAGACAAAATTGCTTAATATTCCTTTCAAAGGTAAGACCCTTTTTGGGCCAGAATTGAAGGAAATTATTTCAGATATCACTGGGGGAAAGGGCCATGCCCTCCCACAAGATAGGCCTTTCAAGGCTAAGAATAAGTCCAATTTTCGTTCCTTTCGCAACTTCAGGAACGGACCGGCTTCAAACTCTGCAGCCTCTAGACAAGAGGGTAACGCTTCCCAGACTAAACCAGCTTGGAAACCAATGCAAGGCTGGAACAAGAGTAAACAAGCCAAGAAGCCTGCTGCTGCTACCAAAACAGCATGAAGGGGTAGCCCCCGATCCGGGACCGGATCTAGTAGGGGGCAGATTCTCTCTCTCTTTGCTCAGGCTTGGGCAAGAGATGTTCAGGATCCCTGGGCACTAGAAATAGTCTCTCAGGGTTATCTTCTAGAATTCAAGGAACTACCCCCAAGGGGAAGGTTCCACATTTCTCACTTATCTTCAAATCAAATAAAGAGACAGGCATTCTTACATTGTGTAGAAGACCTGTTAAAGATGGGAGTGATACACCCAGTTCCAACTGTGGAACAAGGTCAGGGGTTTTACTCAAATCTGTTTGTAGTTCCCAAAAAAGAGGGAACCTTCAGACCAATTCTGGATTTAAAAATTCTAAACAAATTTCTCAGAGTTCCATCATTCAAAATGGAAACCATTCGAACAATTTTACCTGCAATCCAGGAGGGTCAATATATGACTACCGTGGATTTAAAGGATGCGTATCTACATATTCCATTCCACAAAGATCATCATCAGTTCCTAAGGTTCGCCTTTCTGGACAAACCTTATCAGTTCGTGGCTCTTCCATTCGGACTAGCCACTGCTCCCAGAATTTTCACAAAAGTGCTCGGGTCCCTTCTAGCGGTTCTAAGACCAAGGGGCATTGCAGTGGCACCTTACCTGGACGACATTCTAATTCAAGCGTCGTCTCTTTCCAAGGCAAAGGCTCATACAGACATCGTTCTAGCCTTTCTCAGATCTCACGGGTGGAAGGTGAACGTAGAAAAGAGTTCCCTGTATCCGTCGACAAGAGTTCCCTTTTTGGGAACAATAATAGATTCTTTAGAAATGAAGATCTTCTTGACAGAAGTCAGAAAGTCAAAGCTTCGAAACGCTTGTCAAGTTCTTCTCTCTATTCTACAGCCTTCCATAGCTCAGTGCATGGAAGTAGTAGGGTTGATGGTGGCAGCTCAGTGCATGGAAGTAGTAGGGTTGATGGTGGCAGCAATGGATATAGTTCCTTTTGCTCAAATTCATCTAAGACCATTACAACTGTGCATGCTCAAGCAGTGGAATGGGGATTATACAGACTTGTACCCAAAGATTCAAGTAGACCAGATAACCAGAGACTCACTCCGTTGGTGGTTGTCCCAGGATCACCTGTCTCAGGGAATGAGTTTCCGCAGACCAAAGTGGGTCATTGTCACGACTGACGCCCGTCTATTAGGCTGGGGCGCGGTCTAGGACTCCCTGAAAGCTCAGGGTCTATGGTCTCGGGAAGAGTCTCTTCTTCCGATAAACATCCTGGAACTGAGAGCGATATTCAATGCTCTCCAGGCTTGGCCTCAACTAGCGAAGGCCGGATTCCTAAGATTCCAGTCGGACAACATGACGACTGTAGCTTACATCAATCATCAGGGGGGAACAAAGAGTTCCTTGGCAATGAGAGAGGTATCGAAGATCATCAAATGGGCGGAGGATCACTCCTGACACCTATCTGCAATCCACATCCCAGGAGTAGACAACTGGGAGGCGGATTACCTGAGTCGTCAGACTTTCCATCCGGGGGAGTGGGAACTCCACCCGGAGGTGTTTGCCCAGTTGACTCAATTATGGGGCATTCCAGACATGGATCTGATGGCGTCCCGTCAGAACTTCAAGGTTCCTTGCTATGGGTCCAGATCCAGGGATCCCAAGGCGACTCTAGTGGATGCATTAGTGGCTCCTTGGTCGTTCAACCTAGCTTATGCGTTTCCACCGTTCCCTCTCCTCCCCAGGCTTGTAGCTAGGATCAATCAGGAGAAGGCCTTGGTGATTCTGATAGCTCCTGCGTGGCCGTGCAGGACTTGGTATGCAGACCTGGTGAATATGTCATCGGTTCCACCATGGAAGCTACCTTTGAGACAGGATCTTCTAATACAAGGTCCATTCGAACATCCAAATCTAGTTTCTCTACAGCTGACTGCTTGGAAATTGAACGTTTGATTTTATCCAAGCGTGGGTTTTCAGATTCTGTGATAGATACTCTGGTCCAAGCCAGAAAACCTGTGACTAGAAAGATTTACCATAAAATATGGAAAACATATATCTGTTGGTTTGAATCCAAGGGATTCTCCTGGAGTAAGATTAAAATTCCTAAGATCCTCTCCTTTCTTCAAGAAGGTTTGGATAAGGGATTGTCAGCGAGTTCTCTAAAAGGACAGATTTCTGCTTTATCTGTCTTGTTACACAAACGACTGGCAGCTGTGCCAGATATACAAGCTTTTGTACAGGCTTTGGTCAGAATCAAGCCTGTTTACAGACCTTTGACTCCTCCTTGGAGTCTAAATTTAGTTCTTTCAGTTCTTCAAGGGGTTCCGTTTGAACCTCTACATTCCATAGATATCAAGTTACTATCTTGGAAAGTTCTGTTTTTGGTTGATATTTCTTCTGCAAGAAGAGTTTCTGAATTATCTGCTTTGCAGTGTAATCCACCCTATCTGGTGTTCCATGCAGATAAGGTCGTTTTGCGTACTAAGCCTGGTTTTCTTCCGAAAGTTGTTTCCAACAGGAATATTAACCAGGAAATAGTTGTTCCTTCTCTGTGTCCGAATCCAGTTTCAAAGAAGGAACGTTTGTTACACAATTTAGATGTAGTTCGTGCTTTAAAGTTCTATTTAGAAGCAACTAAGGATTTTAGACAAACCTCATCTTTGTTTGTCGTTTACTCTGGTAAGAGGAGAGGACAAAAAGCTATGGCTACCTCTCTGTCTTTCTGGCTGAAAAGCATTATCCGATTGGCTTATGAGACTACCAGACGGCAGCCTCCTGAACGAATCACAGCTCACTCCACTAGAGCTGTGGCTTCCACATGGGCCTTCAAGAACGAGGCTTCTGTTGATCAGATATGTAAGGCAACGACTTGGTCTTCTCTGCACACTTTTGCCAAATTTTACAAATTTGATACTTTTGCTTCTTCGGAGGCTGTTTTTGGAAGAAAGGTTTTGCAAGCCGTGGTGCCTTCCGTTTAGGTAACCTGATTTGCTCCCTCCCTTCATCCGTGTCCTAAAGCTTTGGTATTGGTTCCCACAAGTAATGGATGACGCCGTGGACCGGACACACCAATGTTGGAGAAAACAGAATTTATGCTTACCTGATAAATTACTTTCTCCAACGGTGTGTCCGGTCCACGGCCCGCCCTGGTTTTTTAATCAGGTTTGAAAAATTTCTTTCTCTATACACTACAGTCACCAGGACACCCTATAGTTTCTCCTTTTTTTCTCCTAACCATCGGTCGAATGACTGGGGGGGTGGAGCCAAGGGGGGGCTATGTGGACAGCTTTTGCTGTGCTCTTTGCCATTTCCTGTTGGGGAGGAGAGTGTCCCACAAGTAATGGATGACGCCGAGGACCGGACACACCGTTGGAGAAAGTAATTTATCAGGTAAGCATAAATTCTGTTTTAATGGGATTCATATGGGCAGTTATGCAGGCACTGGTGGCTTGAGGAACAGTAGCATATTTGTGGGAGAAAGGTTCCCTGATATGCTGCTGTTATGTGAAAGACAGTAAATATTTTTTTGACTCGTTTTAAAGGCTTGGTTCCGGTTTAATTCCGGACTTTGTGGTATGTGTTTTTTACCATTCTAGGTGTAGGCTACAGGGAGGATAATGGCGACCGGGAGTTCAGTTTAGCCATGCCCACGATTAGTAGGGCAGACTTTTCTGAGGCGGCAATAGTGTTGCGAACATCCGTTTTCTCCTTCTGTGCGATCCGATAGAGAGGGGTTCGTTGGGGCTATGCTAGCAAGGATCTTGTCGGTTGGTAGCCTGTTTGAACAGCTCTGGGTCCAGATCGTTAAACATCTCCTTTTTCCCTTGTTTCAGCAGTAGGTAGGAGGCAGGAGGTAGGCACCTCAGCAAAAGTGCTGAGGTGGAGAGGCTGTCTGAGGTTGTAAGGGAGCAGCTGCTCTGCGGTTGCGTTTTTGAGGATAAACTTTATTTTTAAAATTGAATGTGACAGTAACTAATTTTTTGATAATTCTTTAAAATTAAATAAGGATATTTTTATTGAATTTGGGGGTAAATATGGATCTAGAGGCCCTGCAAAATGTGACATGTAGCTTGTATTTTGATTCTAATGTTGAACCACCAATCCTTTTTGTTCCTAATGTATTGAGAGAACATTACAGTACAGGTTTAGACTTTTTGATTCTGAGCCATCATTGTCTAAGGAAGATGCTGTTCAGGGGTCTTCTGTTCAAGATATTCTGCAGCTTTCTCCTCAAGTGTCCCAAACATTATCGTCCCTACATTCAGTGCCCTGTGCTTCCTCTCACACTCCAGTTGGTGTTACTTTGCAAAACATTGCTACTCACATATCCTCTGCAGTAACTGATGCGCTGTCTGCTTTTCCCATGCTGCAGGGAAAGTGCAAGAGGAAATATAAAGAATCAGTGAGTAAGGTTTCTGACACAGTCGTGGCTATTCCGAATGTTCCCTCCCAGAAGTCTGAGGAGGAAGATACTTCGGTGGCATCTGAGGGTGAAATCTCAGACTCCGTGTAATTCCTTCTTCTGACTGAAGTTGTATCTTTCAGGTTTAAGCTAGAACACCTCTGTTTGTTACTTAAGGAGGTTTCTTCTGTTAAGTGTGATCAGTCCACGGGTCATCATTACTTCTGGGATATTACTCCTCCCCAACAGGAAGTGCAAGAGGATTCACCCAGCAGAGCTGCATATAGCTCCTCCCTTCTACGTCACTCCCAGTCATTCTCTTGCACCCAACAACTAGATAGGATGTGTGAGAGGACTATGGTGATTATACTTAGTTTTATATCTTCAATCAAAAGTTTGTTATTTTAAAATAGCACCGGAGTGTGTTATTATCTCTCTGGCAGAGTTTGAAGAAGAATCTACCAGAGTTTTTGTTATGATTTTAGCCGGAGTAGTTAAGATCATATTGCTGTTTCTCGGCCATCTGAGGAGAGGTAAACTTCAGATCAGGGGACAGCGGGCAGATGAATCTGCATAGAGGTATGTAGCAGTTTTTATTTTCTGACAATGGAATTGATGAGAAAATCCTGCCATACCGAGATAATGTCATGTATGTATACTTTACACTTCAGTATTCTGGGGAATGGTACTTCACTAGAATTACACTGTAAGAAATACATAAAGCTGTTTAATAACTAGAGATTATGTTTAATGTTTTTGCTGGAATGTAAAATCGTTTTCATTTACTGAGGTACTGAGTGAATAAATGTTTGGGCACTATTTTTCCACTTGGCAGTTGCTTAATCTGTTTTTCTGACAGTTTCTGTTCTCCCTCACTGCTGTGTGTGAGGGGGAGGGGCCGTTTTTTGGCGCTTTTACTACACATCAAATATTTCAGTCAGCAACTCATTGTATTCCCTGCATGATCCGGTTCATCTCTACAGAGCTCAGGGGTCTTCAAAACTTATTTTGAGGGAGGTAATTTCTCTCAGCAGAGCTGTGAGAATTATAGTTTGACTGAGATAAAAAACGTTTATTCTGTAATTTGTTTCCTGCTTTCAGAATTTGTTATCTTTGCTAATGGGATTAAACCTTTGCTAAAGTTGTGTTATTTACAAGGATTGAGGCTATAACTGTTTCAATTTATTAATTTTCAACTGTCATAGATCTTCTGTGCTTCTTAAAGGCACAGTACGTTTTAATATTATTCTAATTGAATTGTATTTCCAAGTTGCAAGTTTATTTGCTAGTGTGTTAAACATGTCTGATTCAGAGGATGATACCTGTGTCATTTGTTGCAATGCCAAAGTGGAGCCCAATAGAAATTTATGTACTAACTGTATTGATGCTACTTTAAATAAAAGTCAATATGTACAAATTGAACAAATTTCACCAAACAACAAGGGGAGAGTTATGCCGACTAACTCGCCTCACGTGTCAGTACCTACATCTCCCGCTCAGAGGGAGGTGCGTGATATTGTAGTGCCGAGTACATCTGGGCGGCCATTACAAATCACATTACAGGATATGGCTACTGTTATGACTGAGGTTTTGGCTAAATTACCAGAGCTACGAGGTAAGCGTGATCACTCTGGGGTGAGAACAGAGTGCGCTGATAATATTAGGGCCATGCCAGACACTGCGTCACAGGTGGCAGAACATGAGGACGGAGAGCTTCATTCTGTGGGTGACGGTTCTGATCCAAACAGACTGGATTCAGATATTTCAAATTTTAAATTTAAACTGGAAAACCTCCGTGTATTACTAGGGGAGGTGTTAGCGGCTCTGAATGATTGTAACACAGTTGCAATACCAGAGAAAATGTGTAGGTTGGATAAATATTTTGCGGTACCGACGAGTACTGAGGTTTTTCCTATACCTAAGAGACTTACTGAAATTGTTACTAAGGAGTGGGATAGACCCGGTGTGCCGTTCTCACCCCCTCCGATATTTAGAAAAATGTTTCCAATAGACGCCACCACAAGGGACTTATGGCAAACGGTCCCTAAGGTGGAGGGAGCAGTTTCTACCTTAGCTAAGCGTACCACTATCCCGGTGGAGGATAGCTGTGCTTTTTCAGATCCAATGGATAAAAAATTAGAGGGTTACCTTAAGAAAATGTTTGTTCAACAAGGTTTTATATTGCAACCCCTTGCATGCATTGCGCCGATCACGGCAGCAGCGGCATTCTGGATTGAGTCTCTGGAAGAGAACTTTGGTTCAGCTACTCTGGACGACATTACGGACAGGCTTAGAGTCCTTAAACTAGCTAATTCATTCATTTCGGAAGCCGTAGTACATCTTACTAAACTTACGGCGAAGAATTCAGGATTCGCCATTCAGGCACGCAGGGCGCTGTGGCTAAAATCCTGGTCAGCTGATGTTACTTCTAAGTCTAAATTGCTTAATATACCTTTCAAAGGGCAGACCTTATTCGGGCCCGGGTTGAAAGAGATTATCGCTGACATTACAGGAGGTAAAGGCCATGCCCTACCTCAGGACAAAGCCAAAGCCAAGACTAGACAGTCTAATTTTCGTTCCTTTCGTAATTTCAAAGCAGGAGCAGCATCAACTTCCTCTGCACCAAAACAGGAAGGAGCTGTTGCTCGCTACAGACAAGGCTGGAAACCTAACCAGTCCTGGAACAAGGGCAAGCAGACTAGGAAACCTGCTGCTGCCCCTAAAACAGCATGAATTGAGGGCCCCCGATCCGGGATCGGATCTAGTGGGGGGCAGACTTTCTCTCTTCGCCCAGGCTTGGGCAAGAGATGTTCAGGATCCCTGGGCGCTAGAGATAATATCTCAGGGATACCTTCTGGACTTCAAATACTCTCCTCCAAGAGAGAGATTTCATCTGTCAAGATTGTCAACAATCCAGACAAAGAAAGAGGCGTTTCTACGCTGCGTACAAGAGCTCTTGTTAATGGGAGTAATCCATCCAGTTCCACGATCGGAACAGGGACAGGGGTTTTACTCAAATCTGTTTGTGGTTCCCAAAAAAGAGGGAACTTTCAGACCAATCCTGGCCTTAAAGATCCTAAACAAATTCCTAAGAGTTCCATCGTTCAAGATGGAGACTATTCGGACAATTTTACCTATGATCCAAGAGGGTCAGTACATGACCACTGTAGATTTAAAAGATGCTTACCTTCACATACCGATCACAAAGATCATTATCGGTACCTAAGGTTTGCCTTCCTAGACAGGCATTACCAGTTTGTGGCTCTTCCATTCGGATTGGCTACAGCTCCAAGAATCTTCACAAAGGTTCTGGGTGCTCTTCTGGCGGTACTAAGACCGCGGGGAATCTCGGTAGCTCCATACCTAGACGACATTCTGATACAAGCTTCAAGCTTTCAAACTGCCAAGTCTCATACAGAGTTAGTGCTGGCATTTCTAAGGTCACATGGATGGAAGGTGAACGAAAAGAAAAGTTCACTCGTTCCACTCACAAGAGTTCCCTTCCTGGGGACTCTTATAGATTCTGTAGAAATGAAGATTTACCTGACAGAGGACAGGCTAACAAGACTTCAAAGTGCTTGCCGCACCCTTCATTCCATTCAACACCCGTCAGTGGCTCAATGCATGGAGGTAATCGGCTTAATGGTAGCGGCAATGGACATAGTACCCTTTGCACGCTTACACCTCAGACCACTGCAACTGTGCATGCTAAGTCAGTGGAATGGGGATTACTCAGACTTATCCCCTTCTCTGAATCTGGATCAAGAGACCAGAAATTCTCTTCTATGGTGGCTTTCTCGGCCACATCTGTCCAGGGGGATGCCATTCAGCAGACCAGACTGGACAATTGTAACAACAGACGCCAGCCTTCTAGGTTGGGGTGCCGTCTGGAATTCTCTGAAGGCTCAGGGACAATGGAGTCAGGAGGAGAGTCTCCTGCCAATAAACATTCTGGAATTGAGAGCAGTTCTCAATGCCCTCCTGGCTTGGCCCCAGTTGACAACTCGGGGGTTCATCAGGTTTCAGTCGGACAACATCACGACTGTAGCTTACATCAACCATCAGGGAGGGACAAGAAGCTCCCTAGCTATGATGGAAGTATCAAAGATAATTCGCTGGGCAGAGTCTCACTCTTGCCACCTGTCGGCAATCCACATCCCGGGAGTGGAGAACTGGGAGGCGGATTTCTTAAGTCGTCAGACTTTTCATCCGGGGGAGTGGGAACTTCATCCGGAGGTCTTTGCCCAAATACTTCGACGTTGGGGCAAACCAGAGATAGATCTCATGGCGTCTCGACAGAACGCCAAGCTTCCTCGTTACGGGTCCAGATCCAGGGATCCAGGAGCAGTCCTAATAGATGCTCTGACAGCACCTTGGGACTTCAGGATGGCTTACGTGTTTCCACCCTTCCCGTTACTTCCTCGATTGATTGCCAGAATCAAACAAGAGAGAGCATCAGTGATTCTAATAGCACCTGCGTGGCCACGCAGGACTTGGTATGCAGACCTGGTGGACTTGTCATCCTGTCCATCTTGGTCTCTACCTCTGAAACAGGACCTTCTGATACAGGGTCCCTTCAAACATCAAAATCTAACTTCTCTGAAGCTGACTGCTTGGAAATTGAACGCTTGATTTTATCAAGACGTGGGTTTTCTGAGTCAGTTATTGATACCTTAATACAGGCTAGGAAACCTGTTACCAGAAAGATTTACCATAAGATATGGCGTAAATACCTATATTGGTGTGAATCCAAAGGTTACTCTTGGAGTAAGGTTAGGATTCCTAGGATATTGTCTTTTCTACAAGAAGGTTTAGAAAAGGGTTTATCTGCTAGTTCATTAAAGGGACAGATCTCAGCTCTGTCCATTCTGTTACACAAACGTCTCTCAGAAGTTCCTGACGTCCAGGCTTTTTGTCAGGCTTTGGCCAGGATTAAGCCTGTGTTTAAAACTGTTGCTCCACCATGGAGTTTAAACCTTGTTCTTAATGTTTTACAAGGCGTTCCGTTTGAACCCCTTCATTCCATTGATATAAAGTTGTTATCTTGGAAAGTTCTATTTTTAATGGCTATTTCCTCGGCTCGAAGAGTCTCTGAATTATCAGCCTTACATTGTGATTCTCCTTATTTGATTTTTCATTCAGATAAGGTAGTCCTGCGTACTAAACCTGGGTTCTTACCTAAGGTAGTTACTAACAGGAATATCAATCAAGAGATTGTTGTTCCTTCTTTATGCCCAAATCCTTCTTCAAAGAAGGAACGTCTACTGCACAACCTGGATGTAGTCCGTGCTCTAAAATTTTACTTACAGGCAACTAAGGAATTTCGACAAACGTCTTCTCTGTTTGTCATTTACTCTGGGCAGAGGAGAGGTCAAAAAGCTTCCGCTACCTCTCTTTCTTTTTGGCTTCGTAGCATAATTCGTTTAGCTTATGAGACTGCTGGACAGCAGCCTCCTGAAAGAATTACAGCTCATTCTACTAGAGCTGTGGCTTCCACTTGGGCCTTCAAGAATGAGGCCTCTGTTGAACAGATTTGCAAGGCTGCAACTTGGTCTTCGCTTCATACTTTTTCCAAATTTTACAAATTTGACACTTTTGCTTCATCGGAGGCTATTTTTGGGAGAAAGGTTCTTCAGGCAGTGGTTCCTTCTGTATAAAGAGCCTGCCTATCCCTCCCGTCATCCGTGTACTTTTGCTTTGGTATTGGTATCCCAGAAGTAATGATGACCCGTGGACTGATCACACTTAACAGAAGAAAACATAATTTATGCTTACCTGATAAATTCCTTTCTTCTGTAGTGTGATCAGTCCACGGCCCGCCCTGTTTTTAAGGCAGGTAAATATTTTTTAATTTATACTCCAGTCACCACTTCACCCTTGGCTTTTCCTTTCTCGTTGGTCCTTGGTCGAATGACTGGGAGTGACGTAGAGGGGAGGAGCTATATGCAGCTCTGCTGGGTGAATCCTCTTGCACTTCCTGTTGGGGAGGAGTAATATCCCAGAAGTAATGATGACCCGTGGACTGATCACACTACAGAAGAAAGGAATTTATCAGGTAAGCATAAATTATGTTTTTAGCCACCCTGGACGACTCCGACATGACGGTCGTAGTCAATCCTAAGAAGACTAGTAAGCTAAACAAATACTTTGATGTACCTTCCACAGTGGAGGTTTTTCCTGTACCAGACCGGGCTACAGAGATTATTGCTCTGTAAACCTGGTATTCCCTTTTCTCTATCTCCAATTTTTAAAAAGATGTTTCCAATAGCTGACTCTATCAAGGAGTCCTGGCAGACGGTTCCTAAGGTGGAGGGAGCAATTTCCACTTTGGCTAAGAGAACCACTATTCCCATAGAGGATAGCTGTTCTTTTAAGGATCCTAGGGATAAGAAGTTGGAGAGGTTACTTAAAAAGACGCATGTACTGTACATCAGGGTTTACAATGGCAACCTGCAGTATGTATTGCTACCATCACCAGTGCGGCAGCATACTGGTTTGATGCGTTGTCTGATTCTATTCAGACAGATACCCCCCTTGAAGAAATCCAGGATATGATCAAGGCCTTAAAGTTGGCCAATTCCTTTATTACGGATGCTTCCCTTCAAGTTAATAAGTTGGGAGCAAAGATTTCTGGGTTTGCTGTACTGGCTTGCAGAGCCTTATGGTTAAAATCATGGTCTGCGGATGTTTCATCTAAGTCTGAGTTTTTGGCAATTCCCTACAAGGGTAAGACCTTGTTTGGGCCGGGCTTGGCTGAAATTTATTTCAGACATTACAGGAGGAAAGGGTCATTTCCTCCCTCAGGATAAGAGGAATAAGCAGAAGGGAAGTCAGAGTCATTTTCATTCCTTTTGAAACGTCAAGGGTAAAAATTCCTCTCCTTCTGCCAAGCAGGAACAGTCCAAGCCTTCCTGGAGGTCCAACCAGTCATGGAACAAGGGAAAGCAATCTATGAAACCCGTTAGTGACTCAAAGTCAGCATGAAGGGTCTGCTCCCGATCCGGGACCAGATCTGGTGGGGGGGCAGACTTTCTTTCTTCGCTCAGGCCTGGGTTTGGGATGTGCCAGATCCCTGGGCAGTGGACATTGTGTCCCAGGGATACAAACTAGAGTTCAAAGCCTTTCCTAAGAGGGGCAGGTTTCTGCTCTCAAGGTTATCTGTACACCCGATAAAAAGAGAGGCGTTCTTACACTGTGTCCGGGACCTTTCCGACTTAGGAGTGATAGTTACTGTTCCAATGCAGGAACAGGGTCTGGCATTCTATTCCAATCTGTTCGTGGTTCCTAAAAAAGAGGGAACCTTCATACCAATTTCAGATCTCAAAAGTCTAAAAAAGTTCCTCAGAGTACCGTCCTTCAAGATGGAAACTATTCGTTCCTTTCTTCCTTAGGTTCAAAAGGGTCAATTCATGACAACAGTAGATTTAAAGGATGCGTACCTACATGTTCCCATCCACAGGGATCATCACAGGTTTCTGAGGTTTGCCTTTCTAGACAAATACTTCCAGTTTGTGGTTCTTCCATTCGGCCTTGCCACAGCTCCCATGATTTTCTCAAAGGTCTTGGGAGCCCTGTTGGTGGTGCTCCGGTTGCGGGGCATTGCAGTAGTGCCTTATATGGACAATATTCTGGTCCAGGCGTCTTCCTTTCAACAAGCAAACTCTCACATGGAGATGTTGTTATCTTTTCTGCGTTCTCACGGATGGAAGACAAATTTGTGAAAGAGTTCCTTGATTCCAGCTATAAGGGTAGTGTTCCTGGGTACCATAATAGATTCCTTATTAATGAGAATATTTATGACATGTATTGAGGTGATCGGTCTGATTGGTAGCTGCCATGGACATCAATCCGTTTGCCAGATTCCATCTCAGACCTCTGCAGTTATGCATGCTCAGGCAATGGAGCGGGGATTATGCTGATCTGTCTCCGAATTCTTCTGGATCAGGCGACAAGAGACTCTCTTCCGTGATGGTTGTCTCAGGATCATCTCTCCCAGGGAACCTGCTTTTGCAGATTCACCTGGGTGATTGTAACAATGGATGCCAGCCTGCTGGGATGGGGAGCAGTCTGGGGCTCTCTAAAGGCTCAGGGGACATGGACTCGGGAGGGGTCTGTTCTCCCCATAAACATCCTAGAACTGATGGCAATCTGCAATGATCTTCTGGCCTGGCCTCCGTTAGCTTCTGCCCAGTTTATCAGGTTCCAATTGGACAACATAACTTCAGTGGCTTACATCAACCATCAGGGAGGAACTCTGAGTACCTTGGCCATGACAGAGGTAGCCAAGATTATTCAGTGGGCATAGACCCACAACTGCTATCTATCTGCAATCCACATTCCAGGAGTGGACATTTGGGAAGCGGATTTTCTGAGCAGACAGACTTTTCACCCGGGGGAGTGGAAACTCTATCTGGAGGTGTTTTCAAACTTGATTCTCAAATGGGGACAGCTGGAGCTGATCTCATCGCATCTCGACAGAATGCCAAGCTTCCGAGGTACGGGTCGAGGTTGAGGGATCCTCAGGCGGTACTGATAGATGCTCTGGCGGTCCCTTGGAATTTCAGTCTAGCATACCTATTCCCTCTGTTTGCTTTCCTTCCTCGAGTCATTGCTCGAATCAAACAGGAGAGGGCATCAGTGATCCTCATTGCACCGGAGTGGCCTCACAGGATCTGGTATACAGACCTAGTGGAGAGGTCATCTCTCCCACCTTGGAGACTTCCACTGAGGAAGGACCTTTTACTTTAAGGTCCCTTCCTTCATCCAAATCTCATTTCTCTGAAGCTGACTGCTTGGAGATTGATCGCTTAATTTTATCTAAGCATGGGTTTTCTGAGTCGGTCATTGAGACCATGATTCAGGCGTGTAAGAATGTTACCAGAAAGATTTACTATAAGTTATGGCATAAATATCTGTATTGGTGTGAATCCAAAGGCTACTCTTGGAGTAGAGTTCGGATTCCTAGAATTCTGTCTTTTCTCCAGGAGGGTTTAGAGAATGGTTTATCCGCAAGTACCTTGAAGGGTCAAATATCTGCCTTGTCTATTTTGTTACATAAGTCTGGCGGATGTACCAGACGTGCAATCATTCTGTCAGGCCATGGTCAGAATCAGGCCTGTGTTCAAACTGGTTACTCCTCCCTGGAGTCTTAAACTTGTTCCTAAAGTTCTTCAGCAGGCTTTGTTTGAGCCTATGCATTCCTTAGATGTTAAAATGTTATCTTGGAAAGTTTTGTTTCTTGTTGCAATTTCTTCTGCTCGCAGAGTCTCAGAGCTCTCGGCGTTGCAGTGTGAATCCCCTTACCTTATTTTTCATTCTGATAAGGTAGTTTTGCGTACTAAGTTGGGTTTTCTTCCTAAGGTGGTTTCGGATAGGAACATTTAATCAAGAAATTGTTGTTCCTTTCTTGTGTCCTAACCCTTCTTCTCATAAGGAGCGTCTGCTGCACAACCTAGATGTGGTGTGTGCGTTGAAATACTATTTACAGGCGACTAAGGACTTCTGCTTTGTTCATTGTTTTCTCTGGGAAACGCAAGGGTCAGAAAGCTACAGCTACTTCTCTTTTTTTGTGGTTAAAGAGTATAATTCGTTTGGCCTATGAAACTGGTGGACAACAGCCTTCTGAGAGAATCATGGCTCATTCCATGAGGGCTGTTTTCCTCTTCATGGGCATACAAAAAAGAAGCTTCTGTGGAACAGATTTGCAAGGCTGCAACTTGGTCCTCTCTACACACTTTTTTAAAATTCTATAAATTTGATGCTTTTGCCTCGGCTGGGGCTTCTTTTGGGAGAAAGGTTCTTCAAGCAGTGGTGCCTTCCGTTTAGGTTCCCTGTTTTGTCCCTCCCTTTATCATCTGTGTCCTCTAGTTTAGATATTGATTCCCAATAGTAATTAGAGATGATCCGTGGACTCACTGTGTCATTAGAAAGAAAACAAAATTTATGCTTACCTGATAAATTTATTTATTTCTTGACACAGTGAGTCCACGGCCCGCTCTGTTTATTTAGACATTTTATTGTGTTATAAACCTCAGGCACCTCTGCACATTGTGTTACTTCCTTTCTCTCTTTTTCCTTCGGTCGAATGACTGGGGTTGGAGGGAAGGGAGGTGATACTTAACAGCTTTGCTGTGGTGCTCTTTGCCTCCTCCTGCTGGCCAGGAGTGATATTCCCAAAAGTAATTAGAGATGATCCATGGACTCACAGTGTCAAGAAAGAAATACATTTATCAGGTAAGCATAAATTTAGTTTTTTTAAAGTATTATAAAACGATTTAATTTTCAAAGAGACATGTTGTGTTTCGGATATCTCACCCCTTCATCAGACAAAGTCTTTGAAGGGGTGAGATCCCCGAAACGTCACGTCTCTTTGAAAATTAAATAGCACTTTAAAAAATCCAGAGAGTGCGTGCCTGTTTGGATATATATATTTATATCCTTTTTTTTTTGCTGGCGGGTTCTTCTAGCCTAGCAAGAAATTACACACAGTTTATATGTGATATGTTGAGAGCAATAGGAAGTTGAAGCTTCCTGTTTTTGTAGTTTGTGATTTTATTAAAAGAAATTTTGCAGCATCTGCATCTTAAGTTTTAAATAAAACTTAATTGATTCATACACACACACACACACACACATATTGTATATACACATATATACACACGCGCGCGCACACACACACACAATATTTAATTTTGTGGTGACAACAGTTGATACCATAAGAAGTTGTTAAAAGACAACAGTGCACTGGTGATGATTTTAATCTATTCCATGGACTCTATTTATCCCTCAGTTTTAGCCTCGGCATAAATGATACATTTATTCTTGGCATCACCCGGCTGTATTTATTTAGTAGAAATATAATAATAAGATTTAATATAATTGTGTTTCTTATTGCATGGTTATAGGCTAGTAACATAATGGAATTCCTTAAAGGGATGTAAAACTGCTCTTATTAAATCCAAAGTAAACATAAATAGAAACAGATTGCATTAAAAACAGTAAACAACTTATTTGTTTTTCTTGCTAAATTAGCACTTTGAAATTCTCAGTGTAGCCACTGCCAACAGATAGAAAAGAGAGCTGACATTACAGGACTTCATTTCTACTCTCACATGATTTTTGTAGCAAAAGTCCTCTACTGAGAATGGGCAAGAAACTGACTAAAGCTGTTATAGATGTCAACTAGCAACCACTTCAAAGGCAAAGCTACTCCTTTGCTTTCCTGTAGAGACGACAGCCCCCTTGTGCTTGTGACAGCAAGTAATAGATGCCGCACTAATTAAGTTAAAAAATAAAAATAAAGGTAAATTCCATTTAAAATTATGCATAATACATATTGCAATTATTTAAAACAATGAAAAAGACTATTTATATATCCTTTTAAAAAGAGGATGACACAGTTTATCTAAAATACAATGAAACAATCAAAATATAGCAGGCAATTTTCATTTTCATGTTGCAAGTAATCACTTAAAGGACCACTTAATACAGTAGAATTAAATAGTTGACAAATACACAATAATAAGACAAATCAATAGCAAGAGAAGATTCTACTGCTCATTTCAAATTTAGTCCAATGTTCCTTCCCCCTGTATCACATGACATCCATCAGACAATCACAAAGTGCATATATGTATATACTGTGCACTTCAGCACATGCTCAGTAGGTGCTGGAGCCTAAGAAATTGTGCTTGTAAAAACAATGAACACATTTTAGTAATGGAAGCATAGTGGGAAGTTTTTTAGTTGTTTTTTTTTTTAAATTGGATACTCTATCTGAATCATGAAACTTTTTACTTTAGTGGTCTGTTAAAGATGAGCATCTCAGAGACTTTGCAAGGTTGTTTGATTCTGTCTACAGAAAGACTTTGCATAACTAGAACATTTGTAATAAATGTTTGGAATAAAACATTTGCCATTATATAAACTTGGAAACCTACTTAAAGGGAAAGCAAACTTTTTGTTTATAAAAAGAAATGGCTTTGCAATATAAATTCCTTATTTATTTTGCCCAATTTTCATGTAATTTAGCTCTAAAAATTGAGCTAATTCTAAGAATTTGGAATGTACCCTGCTGACTTATCAAGGCTAACTTAGCAACATAACTGTTGCTAAGTGGCTTTATTCGATAACTCATCCAAATAAGGCAAATGGTGGGGAATTTCTGAGAGAAACTTGCCCAAAATACCAGAGAGTTTTTAGCATTTTTGCCATCAATCAGTTATTTTTTATTTTTTTACCTATCAAAACTATATATTTTGTTTTAGTAAAAAACCTAAGGTATTCACCTAGGTCCATATTAGGTATTTGTCATGCCACCATTTCACCGCCTAATGCGATCATAGAAAAAATGAATAACTTTTTCACAAACTTCGGGTTTCTCACTGAAATTATTTACATACTGCTTGTGCCGTAATAACGCAAATGGTTGTAAAAGCTTCTCTGGGATCCCCTTTGTTCAGAAATAGCAGACATACATGGCTTTGCTATTGGTTTTTGCTAATTAGAAGGCCGTGCACCATACTTCTGAAATTCCCATTTAGTTAGCTTGCAAGGGTAATATTGAACAATTTGAGACAAATATCTCAGTGCATGGGGTGCTCTCACCTATAGAGTAGCAGTAAATAGAAATTAAATATATATGAGAGTGTGTGTGTATGTAATACATACACTATGTATGTATACTATATATACATTGTATAGTATATAGTGTATATATATATGTGTATATATGTATATGTGTGTGTATATATATATATATATATATATATATATATATATATATATATATATATATATATATATATATATATATATATATATACACACACACACACACACAAAGGATTTAATAGATGGAAAAATTTGCAAACATTAAATTTGCGAGTGTTGTGGAGCATACAGATTCATACCCTCACAATGTCCCAATAGTTATCAGAAGTGGAATATTGGGACATACACATTAGAATGGTGGTGCAGACCCATTAAGTAATTTTAAGATAAAAATTTAGAGAAATAAAGCGACACGCAATAGTATCACTTATAAAACGCTGGGAATTTAGCATTCTTTTATATAGTAACAAAAAACTAAACACTCGAATTGATACAATATCAAAAAAGGGTTTTATTTATGCAAACTGCTGGCCGAGGGCCCAGAACAAGGAAAGTGTCAAAAGACTGCATGAGATACTATTTAATACATAATTAAAACACTAAAATATAAACTAGAACAATAGTGTAAGATTACAAGATAAGACCGGCCCCTGTGACTAACTAAGCTGGTAAATATTGAAACAGTATACGTACAATAATGTAACTGTTACATAAACAATATGAGATGGAGTGTGGATAGATATGTATGTTTCGTTCAAATATTCAGACCTAAGTAGGTTTTAGTGTTAAACTGAAACGAGCGAACTGTGGGAACAAAAATGTATCTATGCACAACCACCAGCTCATATAAAGTTGGTAATTATATCACTAGACATACATTAAATGCAATTCTAAACATATCATTCAGAGTATACTAATTACGTGGCCATGCACAGACAATAATTTATTACACGCGCCTCTGTATAAGTGAATAACAGGGACAATGGTTACAAATCCTGTTGCTAATAAAGAAACTTTGAAAAGACAGTTCTGTCAGTAGCAGTTCGTGTTTCCTAAAATTCCATTTAGAAATAGTCATTCGTTAGTTAGTTAGTTAGTTAGTTGCAAACTGTCAGTATAGTGGCAAGTGTCAGAGTATGTAAAGCGGATCCGAAAGTTCTTTATAGATGAAGCAAGATGTTAAAGCAGATTTTTAAAGCAGTCAATGGGGGATGACACATAAACCAAGTCGGTCAAGAAAGCAAAGTGTAAGGCACTTGATAATGAAAAATTTGAGTTAGTAAAGCATGGAGCACGGTACAGGAGGATACCTCATTGATTATTTACCTCTCTGTCAACTGCACCTGTTCCTTTGAAAAACATCAGCACTAGAGCCCAACAATCCTGTAATGTGTCACTCTGCTCAGGCAGTGTCCTCTTTCAAATCACCCAAAAGACTTGCTTACTTGTTGCGTTGCTGCTTAGCCCAGCACTGGGATACATCTGTCATTTCAAAAGTGTGCACCAATATTCAGCGTCCTCCGATTAGTTGCTCCGCTCTGCCACAAACCAAACCAGCATGGAAAGTCATGTGAGTCAGCCAATTGCAGACGCGCGTTTCACCCCCTGAGGAAGCCCCGTCTCACTGATGACAGCTATCTACCCCCCCCCATGCTCACTGCCATCTTAGGTACTGGCAGCTGTCTTTACATCACTCTTTTTTTAATGGTATTTATTTATTAGTATTTTCTTTTTATATAGTGTAGGGGTCCTCCCTCTCCCCCTCCCCTCTTCAAGCCATAGTGTGTAGGCCCTCTCCCCCCGATAAGCCCCTTTGCCGCAGTGTAGGGACTATCTCTCCCTTTCTCCTAATAATTTTCTGTAACATAGGGAACCCTCCCCTTCCTCCCCCTCCCACACCTCCATTGCACCACCGCAGAAGATACAGGCAGTAACATCGGCAATCTGTCTTCAATCAGTGCTCCCTTACCATATGTAGGCAGATGCCTTTTGTCCCAGCTGCAGTCTCCGCTGTCAAAGCTGATAGGTGCACTGCAGCATGCGCCACAGTGTTGGACGTAGGTACTACATCAACACAGTACGCTGGGCAAAGTATTGTGTGACGTAGTGACTACGTCGATTTGGCGCAAGGGGTTACAAGAAAATTGCAGTAAAATAGCAGTTACAAGAGAACTGTTTGAGCACTTGGGGAAGGTGATATAATATAAGTTAATGGTCTTCAATACTGCCATTTTAAGTAGCTTTTTTTAAAAAAAAAATTGCTAGCTAAACCTATCATAAATGTTTTTTGGAATTTCATTTGTTTTCTTTTTTCTTTTTTAAATTTTAGTTACACATCTCTTTGACGTCTAACCTTCATAGTAGTCAAATATAAATTCATTTTGTAAAAGGATTGAAAGGTCAGAAATGTGCAAGGGTACATTTTTGCAATATGCAATATAAAAGCATACATTTCCCTGCTATAGAAATGACCAATCAGCCCGGCCCTTGAACCCGCAAACGTCACACAATGTCCAGGCTCAGATCTGGAATGTGTATAATGTTTATTTAGAAAACAGGTAACATTATACAATTATACAAGCAAGTGAAAAGCACTTACAGTTAAGTGTTTGTCTCACTGACCCCTTTGCGTCATCTGACATGCTTCACTTGCACTTTTTTAAAGATGACTTTGGGGGGTAGTTATCAAGCAGTCAACCTTAAATACGCTGGAATTCCGCAGCGTATTTGTGGCGAGGCTGATTTGCCTTAGTTATCAAAGGCTAGAGACCGGCAAAAGTAGAATTTTGTGACGTAAGCTTCGATCCGCCGGACTCAGTCCGACACAGATAGATTCTTATGTCACTCCAGATGTTCCGCACACAAGTGCGGCACAATCTGACTACTTTTGCTAGTTATCAAAAAACTAGCAGGTACGCTCGGCACTTTTCCGGCCCATTGTACCTGGTTTTCAATCCGCCGCCCTAGAGGTGGCGGATCCCATAGGAATCAATGGGAGTCTGACCATAGCGAAAGTTCATGTTCGCTGCTGCCAGACATCCCATTGATTCCTATGGGAGCTGTCTACACCTAACACCCTAACATGTACCCCGAGTCTAAACACCCCTAATCTGCCCCCCCTACACTGCCGCAACTAAAAAATGTATTACCCCCTAAACCGCCACTCCCAGAGCCCACCGCCACTATAGTAAACATGTTAACCCCTAAACCGCCGCTCCCTGACCCCGCCGCAACTATAATATATGTATTAACCCCTAAACCGCCGCTCCCTGACCCCGCCGCAACTATAATATATGTATTAACCCCTAAACCGCCGCTCCCAGACCCCGCCGCCACCTACATGATACCTATTAACCCCTATCCTGCCCCCCTCTATAATAAAGTTATTAACCTCTATCCTGCCGATCCCGGACCTCGCCACAACGAAATAAATAGTTTAAACCCTAAACCGCCGCTCCCGGACCCTGCCGCAACCTATATTAAACTTATTAACCCCCAATCTGCCCCCCCACACCTATAATACATTTATTAACCCCTATCCTGCCCACCTACACTGCCACCACTGTAATAAAATTATTAACCACCAAACCTAAGTCTAACCCTAACACCCCCCAACTTAAATATTAATTAAATAAATCTAAATAATATTTCTATTATTAACTAAATTAATCCTATTTAAAACTAAATACTTACCTATAAAATAAACCCTAAGATAGCTACAATGTAATTAATAATTACATTGTAGCTATTTTAGGATTTATATTTATTTTACAGGTAACTTTGTATTTATTTTAGCTAGTTAGACTAGTTATTTAATAACTACCTAGCTAAAAGAAATACAAAATTACCTGTAAAATAAATCCTAACCTAAGTTACAATTAAACCTAACACTACACTATCATTAAATTAATTAAATAAATTAACTACAAATAACTACAATTAAATACAATTACATAAACTAACTAAAGTACAAAAAATAAAAAAAGCTAAGTTACAAAAAATAAAAAAAATAAGTTACAAACATTTAAAAAATATTACAACAATTTTAAGCTAATTACACCTAATCTAAGCCCCCTAATAAAATAACCCCCCCAAAATAAAAAAATGCCCTACCCTATTCTAAATTACAAAAGTTCAAAGCTCTTTTACCTTACCAGCCCTTAAAAGGGCCTTTTGCGGGGCATGCCCCAAAGAATTCAGCTCTTTTGCCTGTAAAAGAAAAATACAACCCCCCCCAACATTAAAACACACTACCCCCCTGAAGCTCATCCTACCTTGAGTTGTCTTCAGCCAGCCGACCCACCGATGGAAGATGATGGAAGACTTCTTCAGCGCCGCCTGGATGATGACTTCATCGGATGGAAGACTTCTTCAGCGCCCCTTGGAGGATCACTTCTGGCGCTCCGGATCTCCTCTTCGGTTCCATCGGTGGGTCGGCTGGCTGAAGACAACTCAAGGTAGGATGATCTTCAGGGGGGTAGTATTAGGTTTATTTAAGGGGGGTTTGGGTTAGATTAGGGGTATGTGGGTGGTGGGTTTTAATTGTGGGGGGTTGTATTTTTCTTTTACAGGCAAAAGAGCTGAATTCTTTGGGGCTTGCCCCGCAAAAGGCCCTTTTAAGGGCTGGTAATAGCTATTTTACCTAGTTAAAATAAATTGAAAGTTGCCTGTAAAATAAAAATAAATCCTAAGATAGCTACAATATAATTATTATTTATATTGTAGCTATATTAGGGTTTATTTTAAAGGTAAGTATTTAGTTTTAAATAGGATTAATTTAGTTAATAATAGAAATATTATTTAGATTTATTTGATTAATATTTAAGTTGGGGGGTGTTAGGGTTAGACTTAGGTTTAGGGGTTAATAATTTTATTACAGTGGCGGCGGTGTAGGGGGGGCAGGATAGGGGTTGATAAATGTATTATAGGTGTGGGGGGGCAGATTAGGGGTTAATAAGTTTAATATAGGTTGCGGCGGGGTCCAGGAGCGGCGGTTTAGGGGTTAAACTATTTTGTTGCGGCGAGGTCCGGGATCGGCAGGATAGGGGTTAATAACTTTATTATAGAGGGCGGCGGTATAGGGGGGGGCAGGATAGGGTTTACTAGGTATAATGTAGGTGGCGGCGGTGTCCGGGAGCGGCGGTTTAGGGGTTAATACATTTATAAGAGTTGCAGCGGGTCTAGGAGCGGCGGTTTAGGGGTTAATAACTTTATTTAGTTGCGGGGGGCGCCGGTATAGGCGGTAGAACAGTGTAGTTAGTGTGGGTGCTTAGTGACAGGCTAGCAAGAAAGCTGTCAAAAAGCCGAAGAGCAGCGAGTGATAACTCTCACAATCCGCTGCTCATCGCCCCGTACTTGGTGCATGGCTTTTTGACAGCTTTTTTGATAACTTAGGCGAAATTTTGCAGGTCCGCGGCGGCGATGGTAGGCGAGCTTAGGCGGGCGTATTGAACCGGCGAACGCAGGTAAAGTAGACGCGTTGATAACTACCCCCCATAATCTTTCAAAAAGTGCAAGCAAAACGTGGCAGATGACGCAAAGGGGTCAGTGAGACAAACGCTAAACTGTAAGTGCTTTTCACTTGCTTGTATAATAAAATAAATTGGTCTCCTTGTGATAATGGTGTATTCTGAGCCTACTGTGGAATACAATACAATGGATTGTTACCTGTTTTCTAACAAAATATAATTCCATTAGCAAAGTTATTATTATTTTTTCAGCGGGATACAAACATGCTGTGACGGCCCGTGCACCAATATTCAAACACTACATGTTCACAGCAAGCAATGGCTTTTATGTACCCATGTGGATTCCAATTTTGGCTGGAATGTCCCTTTAATGAACATTCTCTTTCAGTTTGCGTTAAAGGGACAGTAAAGTTTAATAAATATCTTCTAAGAAATGCAAAGACTGACTGTTTATAATCAGTGAGTTTCCAATGTGCCTTATGTAGTAAATTCCCTTTGCCTCCTGGCTACCCCTAAAAGTACTTTTTTCCCACTGCCGGCTTTATATTGGTATATTCATTTCAGGACAAGCAAGGAGCATGTGTGTACATTGATAGAAATGAATAAAGTGGATTGCATCTTCAGATTGGCTGTATTGATCAATAATAAGAAATTTTAACAAAAGCTGATTTTGGAAAATAAGGTAAGTCATTGTATTAATTAGGAGATATTTATTTAAGGGTTAGTAAAGTTAAAATTAAACTTTCATGATTTAGATAGAGCATACCATTTTAAACAACTTAAGTTGCTTCATTTTCTTGGTAGCCTTTGTTGAAAAGAATATCTAGGTAGACTCGGGTGCAGTAATGCACTACTGGGTGCTAGCTGCTAATTGTTAACTGCACATATATGCTGATGTGTTGAGCTAGGGCCCAGTAGTGCATTGTTGCTCCTACAACAAAAGATACCAAGAGAATGAAGAAAGTTTAAAGTAAATTGAAAGTTGATTAAAATTGTATGCTGTATCTGAATCATGAAATAACAAATTTTCATGTCAATTCAAATTCTCAAACTCTAGCATATTTTTCAGTCTAAATACTTGCATCATTCCTATTACCAGATTAGTAGGTTCCATCTAGACCTGACTTGCTAAAACCTAGACTCTACTGATCTCCATAACTTCATAGAAACTCTTTGGCTGTGTCTGTAGTCTGCATGAGAGAGCTTCTTCCACAAAGTCTGAACATACAAATGTAAGGAATGTTGAGCCATTGCATATGGTATTTTCAGTTCTGCAGATCTGGAGTTTCATAACTTTATCACCCTTGATATACATGAGTGGCCTGATGTCATAGCAATACTGCCATTTGCCCTTATAAAATAGTGTCAGCAAATGCCATGAAATTTTTTGTAGCGCGTCTTAAAGAAAATACTCATGTATCATTAACCTAGACATAAAAAGCCTACAATAACATAGCTGGTAATTACATACTCTTTTAACCAATTGCATCATATTTTTTTTATTCTACTTACATTGCTTTTATACATTTTTATATTAGTAATGATTTATATACAATAATAAGTATTGTTAACATTATAAAACGGTTTATGTTCTATTGATTTATCTGTTTTCTAATTAATGTATTATTATTTTTTTTGTCTTTTAACTGAAGAAGAAATAGATCTACTAAGGGATCCGATGGTTCAATAGGGACAAAAAAAATGCAATGTATAGGAACATATTTCAGTCTTAAATCTACACTCGAGTCTGAAAACAATGAAAAAAAAAAAAAGACAATATTAATTGCAAAAATAGTAGTGTACAGAACCCACAGGCTGTAACAGTACTAGCGGTGGTCAGTACACTGCCTACGGCGTAGAATGAAACAGTTTTCTGTTATATTAGCAGAATTAAAGTTTAGGGACACAAAATATGAAGCAGAAGCTGACTCACTGCCTGCGATAGACCTGCTCTGTAGTAGATTATAGATCACTAGTCCTAAAGCCCGTGTACACGGGCCAATTTTTTAGGTACCGCGGTTCCAACCCTTGCTCCCTCTCTCTCCCCCCTCTCTTTTGCGCTCTCTCTCTCTCCCCCCCCCTCTTTTGAGTTCTCTCTCTCCCCCTTATTTTGCACTCTCCCCCCTCTTTTGCTCTCTCTCTCTCCCCCCTCTTTTGCTCTCTCTCTCTCTCCCCTTTTTTGCTCTCTCTCTCTCCCCTCTTGTGCTCTCTCTCTCTCCCCTCTTGTGCTCTCTCTCCCCCCTCTTTTGCTCTCTCTCTCCCACCACTTTTGCTCTCTCTCCCCTCTTTTGCTCGCTCTCTCTCTTCCCCCCCTCATCTGCTCTCTCTCGCCCTCTTTTGCTCTCTCTCTCCCCTATTTTGCTCTCTCTCTCCCCTATTTTGCTCTCTCCCCCTCTTTTGCTCTCTCTCTCCCCCTCTTTTGCTCTCTCTCTCCCCCCTCTTTTGCTCTCTCTCTCCCCCCTCTTTTGCGCTCTCTCTCTCCCCCCTCTTTTGCGCTCTCTCTCTCCCCCCCTCTCTTTTGCTCTCTCCCCCCTCTCTTTTGCTCTCTCTCCCCCTCTCTTTTGCTCTCTCTCCCCCTCTCTTTTGCTCTCTCCCCTTCTCTCTTTTGCTCTCCCCCCTCTCTTTTGCTCTCTCTTCCCCTCTTTTGCGCTCTCTCTTCCCCTCTTTTGCGCTCTCTCTTCCCCTCTTTTGCGCTCTCTCTCTTCCCCTCTTTTGTGCTCTCTCCCCTTCTCTTTTGCGCTCTCTCCCCCTCTCTTTTGCACTCTCTCTCCCCCTCTTTTGTGCTCTCTCTCTCCCCCCTCTCTTTTAAACTCTCTCTCTCCCCCCTCTCTTTTGAGCTCTCCCTCCCCCCCTCTCTTTTGAGCTCTCTCTCCCCCCTCTCTTTTGAGCTCTCTCTCTCCCCCCCTCTTTTTTGCACTCTCTCCTCCTCTTTTTTGCGCTCTCTCCCCCTCTTTTGTGCTGTCTCCCCCTTGTGCTCTCTCCCCCTCTTTTGCACTCTGTCTCCCCCTTCTCTTTTGCGCTCTCTCTCTCCCTCTTTTGCGCTCTCTCTCCCTCTTTTGCACTCTGTCTCCCCCTTCTCTTTTGCGCTCTCTCTCTCTCCCTCTTTTTCTCTCTCTCTCCCTCTTTTGCGCTCTCTCTCCCTCTTTTGCACTCTGTCTCCCCCTTCTCTTTTGCGCTCTCTCTCTCCCTCTTTTTCTCTCTCCCTCTTTTGCGCTCTCTCTCCCTCTTTTGCACTCTGTCTCCCCCTTCTCTTTTGCACTCTGTCTCCCCCTTCTCTTTTGCGCTCTCTCTCTCCCTCTTTTGCGCTCTCTCTCCCTCTTTTGCACTCTGTCTCCCCCTTCTCTTTTGCACTCTGTCTCCCCCTTCTCTTTTGCGCTCTCTCTCTCCCTCTTTTGCTCTCTCTCTCCCACTTTTGCACTCTGTCTCCCCCTTCTCTCTTGCGCTCTCTCCCCCCTCCTTTTGCGCTCTCTTTTAAACTCTCCCCCCTCTCTTTTGCTCGCTCTCTCCCCCCTCTCTTTTGCGCTCTCTCCCCCTCTCTTTTGCGCTCTCTCTCCCACCTCTCTTTTAAGCTCTCTCTCCCCTCTCTCTTTTGAGCTCTCTCTCTCCCCCCCTCTCTTTTGATCTCTCTCTCTCCCCCCTCTCTTTTGAGCTCTCTCTCCCCCCTCTCTCTCTCCCACTCTCTTGCGCTCTCTCTCCCTCTTTTGCTCCCCCCCCCCTCTTCTGCTTGCTTTCTTTCTAAATTCTTTCCTTCCTCTGGGTCTCTCCCGCCGGCCACGCCCCTCCTGCGAGTCCATGCCCGCCGGCTATGCCCCCATCACGGCACGCCCGACGCCGGTCACGCCCCCACCAGGCAGCTTCCGCAGTGCGCACTACTCTGCAGCTGAAGGCCAGGTGTGTTTGTCTGCGTGCAGTCTCTACTGCGCATGACGGCTTCAGACAAACAGACTTGGCCTTTTATAATATAGGATGGTTACCTCAGCAACAATCTAGTCTCGCCAGTTAGTTGGCAGCTAAAATTTAAACTCTCCACATCGCTCCTTGACACATTGTCTTCACTTGCTAAAACTACTTGTCATAAGGCAGTGTAAGTTTTATTTGCTACTCACTACAGAGGCTACTTTGTTGCTGACATAACCATGTACAGGAACAATAATATACTAGAGAGCAGGTCTCTCAGGAGCAGGGAGACAGCTTCTGCTTTATTACTTGTATCCACAGTGACGTGCGGTAATGTAAGAGGCTGCTGAGGCAGTGGCTTGGATACACCTTCATTCTTAAGATATCCTCTTGTTGAAGAAATAGCAATGCACATGGGTGAGCCAATCACATGAGGTATCTATGTGCAGCCACCAATCAGCAGCTACTAAGCATATTTAGATATGATTTCTCCAACATAGGTGTGTCCGGTCCACGGCGTCATCCTTACTTGTGGGATATTCTCTTCCCCAACAGGAAATGGCAAAGAGCCCAGCAAAGCTGGTCATATGATCCCTCCTAGGCTCCGCCTACCCCAGTCATTCTCTTTGCCGTTGCACAGGCAACATCTCCACGGAGATGGCTAAGAGTTTTTTGGTGTTTAAATGTAGTTTTTATTCTTCAATCAAGTGTTTGTTATTTTAAAATAGTGCTGGTATGTACTATTTACTCTGAAACAGAAAAGAGAAGAAGATTTCTGTTTGTGAGAGGAAGATGATTTTAGCAAACGTTACTAAAATCGATTGCTGTTTCCACACAGGACTGTTGAGATGAAGTAACTTCAGTTGGGGGAAGCAGTTGGCAGACTTTTCTGCCTGAGGTATGATGGCCACATTTCTAACACGACTTGGTAATGCTGGAAGGCTGTCATTTTCCCTATGGGGACCGGTAAGCCATTTTCTTAGATTAAGTATAAGAATAAAGGCTTTATAAGGGCTTAAAAAACTGGTAGACATTTTTCTGGGCTAAAACGATTACTTGCTAAGCATATTTGACAGATTATAGCGCTTTATAGTTATTATAATCTTGGGGATTGTTGTTAAAAAACGGCAGGCACTGTATGGACACCTTTTTCAGATGGGGGCCTTCTCTAGTCATAGGCAGAGCCTAATTTTCGCGCCACTAATGCGCAGTTGTTTTTGGAAGGCAAGGCATGCAGATGCATGTGTGAGGAGCTAAGATCCACTGAAAAAGCTTATAGAAGGCGTCATTTGGTATCGTATTCCCCTCTGGGCTTGGTTGGGTCTCAGCAAAGCAGATTCCTGGGACTGTATAGGGGTTAAATGTAAAAACGGCTCCGGTTCCGTTATTTTAAGGGTTAAAGCTTTCAAATTTGGTGTGCAATACTTTTAAGGCTTTAAGACACTGTGGTGAAATTTTGGTGAATTTTGAACAATTGCTTCATACTTTTTCGCATATTCAGTAATAAAGTGTGTTCTGTTTAAAGTTTAAAGTGACAGTAACGGTTTTATTTTAAAACGTTTTTTGTGCTTTGTTGACCAGTTTAAGCCTGTTTACCATGTCTGAACCATCAGATAAACGATGTTCTATATGTATGAAAGCCAATGTGTCTCCCCATTTAAATATATGTGATAATTGTGACATGGTGTCCAAACAAAGTAGGGACAATGATGCCACAGATAATAATAGTGCCCAAGATGATTCTTCAGATGAGGGGAGTAAGCATGGTACTGCATCACCCCCTTCTGTGTCTACACCAGTTTTGCCCACACAAGAGGCCCCTAGTACATCTAGTGCGCCAATACTTATTACTATGCAACAATTAACGGCTGTTATGGATAATTCTATTGCAAATATTTTATCTAAAATGCCTACTTATCAAAGAAAGCGCGATTGCTCTGTTTTAAACACTGAAGAGCAAGAGGACGCTGATGATAACGCTTCTGACATACCCCCACCCCAATCTGAAGGGGCCAGGAGGGAGGTTTTGTCTGAGGGAGAAATTTCAGATTCAGGGAAAATTTCTCAACAAGCTGAACCTGATGTTGTAACATTTAAATTTAAATTAGAACATCTCCGCGCACTGCTTAAGGAGGTATTATCTTCTCTGGATGATTGTGACAATTTGGTCATTCCAGAGAAATTATGTAAGATGGACAAGTTCCTAGAGGTTCCGGTGCCCCCCGATGTTTTTCCTATACCCAAGCGGGTGGCGGAAAAAGTAAACAAGGAATGGGAAAGGCCCGGCATACCTTTTGTGCCTCCCCCTATATTTAAGAAATTATTTCCTATAGTCGACCCCAGAAAGGACTTATGGCAGACAGTCCCTAAGGTCGAGGGGGCGGTCTCTACTCTAAACAAACGCACTACTATTCCCATAGAAGATAGTTGTGCTTTTAAAGATCCTATGGATAAAAAATTAGAGGGTTTGCTTAAAAGAATGTTTGTTCAGCAAGGTTACCTTCTTCAACCAATTTCATGCATTGTTCCTGTCACTACGGCAGCGTGTTTCTGGTTCGAAGAACTAGAAAAGTCGCTCGATAAGGAATCTTCGTATGAGGAGATTATGGACAGAGTTCATGCACTTAAATTGGCTAACTCTTTTATTCTAGATGCCGCTTTGCAATTAGCGAGATTAGCGGCGAAAAATTCAGGGTTTGCTATCGTGGCGCGCAGAGCGCTCTGGTTAAAGTCTTGGTCAGCGGATGTGTCTTCCAAGACAAAATTGCTTAACATCCCTTTCAAGGGCAAAACACTGTTTGGTCCTGATTTGAAAGAGATTATTTCAGACATCACCGGAGGAAAGGGCTACGCCCTTCCTCAGGATAGGTCTTTTAAGGCTAGAAATAAGCCTAATTTTCGTCCCTTTCGCAGAAACGGACCAGCCTCTACTTCTACATCCTCTAAGCAAGAGGGTAATACTTCTCAACCCAAACCAGCCTGGAGACCGATGCAAGGCTGGAACAAGGGTAAGCAGGCCAAGAAGCCTGCCACTGCTACCAAAACAGCATGAAGGGATGGCCCCCGATCCGGGACCGGATCTGGTGGGGGGCAGACTTTCTCTCTTTGCTCAGGCCTGGGCAAGAGATGTTCAGGATCCTTGGGCACTAGAAATAGTTTCTCAAGGTTATCTACTGGAATTCAAGGAACTACCCCCAACGGGAAGGTTCCACAGGTCTCAATTATCTTCAAACCAAATAAAAAGACAGGCATTCTTACATTGTGTAGAAGACCTGTTAAGGATGGGAGTAATTTATCCAGTTCCAATAAGAGAACAAGGGATGGGATTTTACTCCAACCTGTTCATAGTTCCCAAAAAAGAGGGAACGTTCAGACCAATTCTAGATCTCAAGATCCTAAACAAATTTCTCAGGGTTCCATCATTCAAAATGGAAACCATTCGAACGATCCTTCCTACCATCCAGGAAGGTCAATTTATGACCACGGTGGATTTAAAGGATGCGTACCTCCATATTCCTATCCACAAGGAACATCATCAGTTCCTAAGGTTCGCTTTTCTGGACAAGCATTACCAGTTTGTGGCACTTCCTTTCGGATTAGCCACTGCTCCGAGAATTTTCACAAAGGTACTAGGGTCCCTTCTAGCGGTTCTAAGACCAAGGGGCATTGCAGTAGTACCGTACTTGGACGACATCCTGATTCAAGCGTCGTCTCTGTCAAAAGCAAAGGCTCATACGGACATCGTCCTAGCCTTTCTCAGATCTCACGGATGGAAAGTAAACATAGAAAAAAGTTCTCTTTCCCCGTCAACAAGAGTTCCCTTCTTGGGAACAATAATAGACTCCTTAGAAATGAGAATTTTTCTGACAGAGGTCAGAAAATCAAAACTTCTAAGCTCTTGTCAAGTTCTTCATTCTGTTCTTCGTCCTTCCATAGCGCAGTGCATGGAAGTAATAGGATTGATGGTTGCAGCAATGGACATAGTTCATTTTGCACGAATTCATCTAAGACCATTACAACTGTGCATGCTCAGACAGTGGAATGGGGATTATACAGACTTGTCTCCGACGATTCAAGTAGATCAAAGGACCAGAGATTCACTCCGTTGGTGGCTAATCCTGGACAACCTGTCACAGGGAATGAGCTTCCGCAGACCAGAGTGGGTCATTGTCACGACCGACGCCAGTCTGGTGGGCTGGGGCGCGGTCTGGGAACCCCTGAAAGTTCAGGGTCTATGGTCTCGGGAAGAATCTCTTCTCCCGATAAACATTCTGGAACTGAGAGTGATATTCAATGCTCTCAAAGCTTGGCCTCATCTAGCAAAGGCCAAATTCATAAGGTTTCAATCAGACAACATGACGACAGTTGCATATATCAACCATCAGGGGGGAACAAGGAGTTCCCTGGCGATGGAGGAAGTGACCAAGATAATTCAATGGGTGGAGGATCACTCCTGCCACTTGTCTGCAATCCACATCCCAGGGGTGGAAAATTGGGAAGCGGATTTTCTGAGTCGTCAGACATTCCATCCGGGGGAGTGGGAACTCCACCCGGAAATCTTTGCCCAAATAACTCAATTATGGGGCATTCCAGACATGGATCTGATGGCGTCTCGTCAGAACTTCAAGGTTCCTTGTTACGGGTCCAGATCCAGGGATCCCAAGGCGACTCTAGTAGATGCACTAGTAGCACCTTGGACCTTCAACCTAGCTTATGTTTTCCCACCGTTTCCTCTCATTCCCAGGCTGGTAGCCAGGATCAACCAGGAGAGGGCTTCGGTGATCTTGATAGCTCCTGCGTGGCCACGCAGGACTTGGTATGCAGACCTGGTGAATATGTCATCGGCTCCACCATGGAAGCTACCTTTGAGACAGGACCTTCTTGTTCAAGGTCCATTTGAACATCCGAATCTGGTTTCTCTCCAACTGACTGCTTGGAGATTGAACGCTTGATTTTATCAAAGCGTGGGTTTTCAGATTCTGTAATAGATACTCTGATTCAGGCTAGAAAGCCTGTAACTAGAAAAATTTACCATAAGATATGGAAAAGATATATCTATTGGTGTGAATCTAAAGGATTCCCATGGAACAAGATAAAAATTCCTAGGATTTTATCCTTTCTACAAGAGGGTTTGGAGAAGGGATTATCTGCAAGTTCTCTGAAGGGACAGATTTCTGCGTTATCTGTTTTACTTCACAAAAGGCTGGCAGCTGTGCCAGACGTTCAAGCGTTTGTTCAGGCTCTGGTTAGAATCAAGCCTGTTTACAGACCTTTGACTCCTCCCTGGAGTCTTAATCTAGTTCTTTCAGTTCTTCAAGGGGTTCCGTTTGAACCCTTACATTCCGTAGATATTAAGTTATTATCTTGGAAAGTTTTGTTTTTGGTTGCAATTTCTTCTGCTAGAAGAGTTTCTGAGTTATCTGCTCTGCAGTGTTCTCCGCCCTATCTGGTGTTCCATGCAGATAAGGTGGTTTTGCGTACTAAGCCTGGTTTTCTTCCGAAAGTTGTTTCCAACAAGAATATTAACCAGGAGATAGTTGTACCTTCTTTGTGCCCGAATCCAGTTTCAAAGAAGGAACGTTTGTTACACAATTTGGACGTAGTCCGTGCTCTAAAATTCTATTTAGAGGCCACTAAAGATTTCAGACAAACATCTTCTTTGTTTGTTGTTTATTCTGGTAAAAGGAGAGGTCAAAAAGCAACTTCTACCTCTTTCTTTTTGGCTTAAAAGCATTATCCGTTTGGCTTATGAGACTGCCGGACGGCAGCCTCCTGAAAGAATCACAGCTCACTCCACTAGGGCTGTGGCTTCCACATGGGCCTTCAAGAACGAGGCTTCTGTTGACCAGATATGTAAGGCAGCGACTTGGTCTTCACTGCACACTTTTGCCAAATTTTACAAATTTGATACTTTTGCTTCTTCAGAGGCTATTTTTGGGAGAAAGGTTTTGCAAGCCGTGGTGCCTTCCATTTAGGTGACCTGATTTGCTCCCTCCCTTCATCCGTGTCCTAAAGCTTTGGTATTGGTTCCCACAAGTAAGGATGACGCCGTGGACCGGACACACCTATGTTGGAGAAAACAGAATTTATGCTTACCTGATAAATTACTTTCTCCAACGGTGTGTCCGGTCCACGGCCTGCCCTGGTTTTTTTAATCAGGTCTGATGAATTATTTTCTCTAACTACAGTCACCACGGTATCATATGGTTTCTCCTATGCATATTTCCTCCTGTACGTCGGTCGAATGACTGGGGTAGGCGGAGCCTAGGAGGGATCATATGACCAGCTTTGCTGGGCTCTTTGCCATTTCCTGTTGGGGAAGAGAATATCCCACAAGTAAGGATGACGCCGTGGACCGGACACACCGTTGGAGAAAGTAATTTATCAGGTAAGCATAAATTCTGTTTTTCAACAAAGGATATCAAAAGAATGAAGAAAATGAGATATTAGATGTAAATTGGAAAGTTATTTAAAATTGCATGCTCTTTCTAAATCATGAAAGAAAATGTATGGGTTTCATCTCCCTTTTAAATGGTGTCTTGGAAAACTGGTCAACTTAGTAAACATCTGATTTTAGTCTAAAGGATTGTAACAGAAACTCTTGCCAGATAACAAAATGCTCTGATTATGAGATCTAGAAATTCATGCCCATTAAAATATAATTAAAACATACTTTTTACTTTAATGCTGCAAATTATGCTTATAGATTCTTTCATTTTTCAGTAAATATAAAAATGTCTTGATCCAGTGACGGCTGGTGAAATTTAAAGATGGTGGGGCGCTTGACCCCACCCCTTTAAATAAAGCCACACCATAAGATGGCACTACCAATTCATTAATTAAATAAATAAAAGGTAGACAGAAACACACTCATACACAGAGGGTTAGAGAGAGAAAGAGAGACACAATCGCACACAGAGGGTTAGAGAGAAAGAGAGACACAATCACAGAGGGTTAGAGAGAGAGAGAGAGACAAAATCACACACAGAGGGTTAGAGAGAGAGAGAGAGAGACACAATCACACACAGAGGGTTAGAGAGAGACACACAATCACACACAGAGGGTTAGAGAGAGACACACAATCACATACAGAGGGTTAGAGAAAGAGAGACACAATCACAGAGGGTTATAGAGAGAGAGACAAAATCACACACAGAGGTTAGAGAGAGAAAGAGAGAGAGAGAGACACGCAATCACACACAGAGGGTTAGAGAGAGAGAGAAAGAGAGACACAATCACAGAGGGTTAGAGAGAGAGAGAGACAAAATCACACACAGAGGGTTAGAGAGAGAAAGAGAGAGAGAGAGAGACACAATCACACACAGAGGGTTAGAGAGAGACACACAATCGCACACAGAGGGTTAGAGAGAGACACACAATCACATACAGAGGGTTAGAGAAAGAGAGACACAATCACAGAGGGTTATAGAGAGAGAGAGAGACAAAATCACACACAGAGGGTTAGAGAGAGAAAGAGAGAGAGAGAGAGACACAATCACACACAGAGGGTTAGAGAGAGACACACAATCGCACACAGAGGGTTAGAGAGAGACACACAATCACATACAGAGGGTTAGAGAAAGAGAGACACAATCACAGAGGGTTAGAGAGAGAGAGAGAGACAAAATCACACACAGAGGGTTAGAGAGAGACACACAATCACACACAGAGGGTAAGAGAGAGAGAAAGAGAGAGACACACAATCACACACAGAGGGTAAGAGAGAGAGAAAGAAAGAGACACAATCACACACAGAGGGTTAGAGAGAGAGAAAGAGAGACACAAGCACAAACAGAGGGTGAGAGAGAGAGACACACAATCAAATACAGAGGGTTAGAGAAAGAGAGACACAATCACACACACAGGGTTAGAGAGAGAGAGAGAAACAATCATACATGGAGGGTTATAGAGAGAGAGAAAGAGAGTGACACACAATCACACACAGAGTGTTAGAGAGAGACCCAATCACACACAGAGGGTTAGAGAGAGAGAAAGAGAGAGACACACAATCACATACAGAGGGTTAGAGAAAGAGAGACACAATCACACACAGAGGGTTAGAGAGAGAGAGAGAGAAAGAGACACACAATCACACACAGAGGGTTAGAGAAAGAGAAAGAGAGAGAGACCCAATCACATAGAGAGGGTTAGAGAGAGAGAAAGAGAGAGAGACACAATCACACACAGAGGGTTAGAGAGAGAGAAAGAGAGACACAATCATTCACAGAGGGTGAGAAAGAGAGACACACAATCACACACAGAGGGTTAGAGAAAGAGAGAGAGGCCCAATCACATACAGAGGGTTAGAGAGAGAGAAAGAGAGACACACAATCACACACAGAGGGTTAGAGAAAGAGAGAGAGACCCAATCACATACAGAGGGTTAGAGAGAGAGAAAGAGAGAGACACAATCACACACAGAGGGTTAGAGAGAGAGAGAAAGAGAAACACAATCACACACAGAGGGTTAGAGAAAGAGAGAGAATCACACACAGAGGGCTAGAGAGAGAGAAAGAGAGAGACACACAATCACAAACAGAGGGTTAGAGAGAGAGAGAGAGAGAGAGACAATCACATAGAGAGGGTTAGATAAAGAGAGACAATCACACACAGAGGGTTAGAGAGAGAGAAAGAGAGAGAGACACAATCACAAACAGAGGGTTAGAGAGAGAGACAAACAATCACATACAGAGGGTTAGAGAAAGAGAGAGAGAGAGAAAGAGAGAGACACACAATCACACACAGAGGGTTAGAGAAAGAGAGAGAGAGACCCAATCACATACAGAGGGTTAGAGAGAGAGAAAGAGAGACACAATCGTACACAGAGGGTGAGAGAGAGAGAAAGAGAGACACACAATCACATACAGAGGGTTAGAGAGAGAAAGAGAGAGAGACCCAATCACATACAGAGGGTTAGAGAGAGAGAGACACAATCGCATACAGAGGGTTAGAGAAAAAGAGACAAAATCACACACAGAGGGTTAGAGAAAGAGAGACACAATCGCACACAGAGGGTTAGAGAAAGAGAGAGATGCAATCACACACAGAGGGTTAGAGAGAGAGAATGAGAGAGAGACAAAATCACACACAGAGGGTTAGAGAGAAAGAGAGAAAGACACAATCACATAGAGAGGGTTAGAGAAAGAGAGACAATCACACACAGAGGGTTAGAGAGAGAGAAAGAGAGAGAGACACAATCATACACAGAGGGTTAGAGAGAAAAAGAGAGACACAATCACACACAGAGGGTTAGAGAGAAAGAGAGAGACACAATCACACACAGAGGGTTAGAGAGAGAGAGAGACACACACAATCACATACAGAGGGTTAGAGAAAGAGACACAATCACACACAGAGGGTTAGAGAGAGAGAGAGAGAGAGAGAGAAAGAGAGACACAATCACACACAGAGGGTTAGAGAGAGAGAGAAAGAGAGAGAAAGATATAATCACACACAGAGGGTTAGAGAGAGAGAAAGAGAGAGAGACACAATCACACACAGAGGGATAGAGAGAGAGAGACACAATCACACACAGAGGGTTAGAGAGAGAGAGAGAGAGAGAGACAATCACACACAGAGGGTTAGAGCGAGAGAAAGAGAGAGAGAGACACAATCACATACAGAGGGTTAGAGAAAGAGAGAGACAGAATCACACACAGAGGGTTAGAGAGAGAAAGAGAGAGAGACACAATCACACACAGAGGGTTAGAGAGAGAAAGAGAGAGACAATCACACACAGAGGGTTAGAGAGAGAGAAAGAGAGAGAGATACAATTATACACAGAGGGTTAGAGAAAGAAAGAGACAATCACACACAGAGGGTTAGAGAGAGAGAAAGAGAGAGAGACACACAATCATACACAGAGGGTTAGAGAGAGAATGAGAGACACACTCACACACAGAGGGTTAGAGAGAGAGAGAGAGAGAAAGAGAGACACAATCACACACAGAGGGTTAGAGAGAGAAAGAGAGAGAGACACAATCACATACAGAGAGTTAGAGAGAGACACAATCACACACAGAGGGTTAGAGAGAGAGAAAGAGAGAGAGACACAATCATACACAGAGGGTTAGAGAGAGAGAGAGAGAGAGAGAGAGAGAGAAAGAGACACAATCACACACAGAGGGTTAGAGAGAGAGAGAAAGGGAGAGAGACACAATCACACACAGAGGGTTAGAGAGAGAAAGAGAGAGATACACAATCATACACAGAGGGTTAGAGAAAGAGACCCAATCACACACAGAGGGTTAGAGAGAGAGAAAGAGAGAAACACAATCATACACAGAGAGTTAGAGAGAGAGAAAGAGAGAAACACAATCATACACAGAGGGTTAGAGAGAAAGAGAGAGAGAGAGAGAATTACACACAGAGGGTTAGAGAGAGAGAAAGAGAGAGAGAGAGACACAATCACACACAGGGTTAGAGAGAGGGACACAATCACACACAGGGTTAGAGAGAGAGAGAGAGACACAATCACACACAGGGTTAGAGAGAGAGAGAAAGAGAGAGAGAGACACAATCACACACAGAGGGTTAGAGAGAGAGAGAAAGAGAGAGAGAGACACAATCACACACAGAGGGTTAGAGAGAGAGAGAGAGAGAGATGCAATCACACACAGAGGGTTAGAGAGAGAGAAAGAGAGAGAGAGACAAAATCACACACAGAGGGTTAGAGAGAGAGAGAAAGAGAGAGAGAGACACAATCATACACAGAGGGTTAGAGAGAAAAAGAGAGAGACACAATCACACACAGAGGGTTAGAGAGAAAGAGAGAGACACAATCACACACAGAGGGTTAGAGAGAGAGAGAGACACACACACAATCACATACAGAGGGTTAGAGAAAGAGACACAATCACACACAGAGGGTTAGAGAGAGAGAGAGAGAAAGAGAGACACAATCACACACAGAGGGTTAGAGAGAGAGAAAGAGAGAGAGAAAGATACAATCACACACAGAGGGTTAGAGAGAGAGAAAGAGAGAGAGACACAATCACACACAGAGGGATAGAGAGAGAGAAAGAGAGAGAGACACAATCACACACAGAGGGTTAGAGAGAGAGAAAGAGAGAGACACAATCACACACAGAGGGTTAGAGCGAGAGAAAGAGAGAGACACAATCACATACAGAGGGTTAGAGAAAGAGAGAGACAGAATCACACACAGAGGGTTAGAGAGAGAAAGAGAGAGAGACACAATTATACACAGAGGGTTAGAGAAAGAGAGACACAATCACACACACAGGGTTAGAGACAAAGAGAGAGACACAATCATACACAGAGGGTTAGAGAGAGAAAGAGAGACACAATCACACACAGATGGTTAGAGAGAGAGAAAGAGAGAGAGACACAATTATACACAGAGGGTTAGAGAAAGAGAGACACAATCACACACACAGGGTTAGAGACAAAGAGAGAGACACAATCACACACAGAGGGTTAGAGAGAGAGAGAAAGAGAGACACAATCACACACAGATGGTTAGAGAGAGAGAAAGAGAGAGAGATACAATTATACACAGAGGGTTAGAGAAAGAAAGAGACAATCACACACAGAGGGTTAGAGAGAGAGAGAAAGAGAGACACACAATCATACACAGAGGGTTAGAGAGAGAATGAGAGACACACTCACACACAGAGGGTTAGAGAGAGAGAGAGAGAGAGAGAGAGAGAGAGAGAAAGAGAGACACAGTCACACACAGAGGGTTAGAGAGAGAAAGAGAAAGAGACACAATCACATACAGAGAGTTAGAGAGAGACACAATCACACACAGAGGGTTAGAGAGAGAGAAAGAGAGAGAGACACAATCATACATAGAGGGTTAGAGAGAGAAAGAGACACAATCACACACAGAGGGTTAGAGAGAGAGAGAAAGGGAGAGAGACACAATCATACACAGAGGGTTAGAGAAAGAGACCCAATCACACACAGGGTTACAGAGAGAGAGACACAATCACACACAGGGTTAGAGAGAGAGAGAAAGAGAGAGAGACACAATTATATATAGAGGGTTAGCGAAAGAGAGACACAATCATACACAGAGGGTTAGAGAGAGAGAAAGGGAGAGAGACACAATCATACACAGAGGGTTAGAGAGAGAAAGAGACACAATCACACACAGAGGGTTAGAGAGAGAGAAAGGGAGAGAGACACAATCATACACAGAGGGTTAGAGAGAGAAAGAGACACAATCACACACAGAGGGTTAGAGAGAGAGAAAGAGAGAGAGACACAATCAGACACAGAGGGTTAGAGAGAGAGAAAGAGACACAATCGCACACAGAGGGTTAGAGAGAGAGAAAGAGAGAGAGTTAGAGAGAGACACAATCACATACAGAGAGTTAGAGAGAGACACAATCACACACAGAGGGTTAGAGAGAGAGACACAATCATACACAGAGGGTTAGAGAGAGAGAAAGAGAGAGAGACACAATCACACACACAGAGGGTTAGAAAGAGAGAAAGAGAGAGACACAATCATACACAGAGGGTTAGAGAAAGAGAGACACATTCACACACAGAGGGTTAGAGAGAGAGAAAGGGAGAGAGACACAATCGCACACAGAGGGTTAGAGAGAGAGACACAATCATACACAGAGGGTTAGAGAGAGAGAAAGAGAGAGAGACACAATCACACACACAGAGGGTTAGAAAGAGAGAAAGAGAGAGACACAATCATACACAGAGGGTTAGAGAAAGAGAGACACATTCACACACAGAGGGTTAGAGAGAGAGAAAGGGAGAGAGACACAATCATACACAGAGAGTTAGAGAGAGAGAAAGAGAGAAACACAATCATACACAGAGGGTTAGAGAGAGAGAGAGAGAATTACACACAGAGGGTTAGAGAGAGAGAAAGATAGAGACACAATCACACACTGGGTTAGATAAAGAGAGAGAGACACAATCACACACAGAGGGTTAGAGAAAGAGAGAGAGACACAATCACACACAGAGGGTTAGAGAAAGAGAGAGAGACACAATCACACACAGAGGGTTAGAGAGAAAGAGAGAGAGACACAATCACACACAGAGGGTTAGAGAGAGAGAGAGAGAGAGAGAGAAAGAGAGAGACACAATCACACACAGAGGGTTAGAGAGACACATAAGGAATGAGAGAGTCAGAGGGGGAGGAAGAGGGACAGAGAGAGAAAGAGACCATGGGGGAGAACGACACATAAGGAGAGAGATGGATAGATAGATAGAGAGAGAGACACACACACAAGGGGGGGGGGGGAGAGGGACCACTGCATTTTTAAGTAATAAAACAGCAGAGCTACAGAGAGTTCAGAAAGTGAGACTACAAATTAGTGTGCAGTACAGAGACAAGCTGCTATGGTAACATTAATAAGTCAGTAAGATAGTGAGGCTATACACTAGTGTGCAGTACAGAGGCAAGCTGCTAAGGTAGTGGGTGTAACGTTTGAGTAAACAAAATACAAAAACGATCCTTAAACTGCTGTAAAAGAGTAAAAAAACAAATAAACACTAAACCACATTCATTAAATTATCTTTTTCACTAACAGAATCCCTTTCAGTAAAATATAAGGTTGCAGAACTTACTTCAATAAGATGTGGCTAAAACACTGCTCTGAGTCTGCATCTCTTCCTGCTCTGTAAGGAAGTTACAGTGGCACATTCCACTGCACTTAGAGGGGAAGTAAAGAACTCTCTTTTTCACTTTAGCAAAGCTGACAGCTTCACAGAACAGCAACAAAATATATGAAAGTTGTTTTTTTCCGTTTTTGTTTTGTTTTATTTAACATCCAGCCCCAACCCTAAGTTCCATGTACTAATGCCTCTCACTGGATTGGGTCAGCCCAAAATGGACTGCCTAAAATAAGCAGTTATGGGTCATGCAATGATCTTAACCACTTTCATCCAGTAGGTGGCGCAGCATATAGTGTAATGGTGGGCAGACCTGCTTGTACCTCTCCATTGCACAACATGTAGCTGTGGGGAAAAAAATGCTGGGGGAAAAAAATGCTGAGGAAAAAAAAATTGCAATTTTTTTTTAAGCCAATAAAAAAATATATATTTTTGCCCATATGAGAGGTGAAGCCCTGCCTCACCTGCCTCTAGTGACTGCACATCACTAAATTATTTTTGTGCTTTGTGTAGTAAACTGACCACAGTTATTACTACTGCAGCCAGTGATAGCAGGTGTACAATATATTGTGCACAGCTACTATTAATTTAGCCAGTGAGGTCTTGCTGTGTAGAGGGCTCCAGTCCACATGTACTAGAACTGGCTAGGGAGCTTCGGAAAATAGTGATGTGCTCAGATAGAAAAATACAGTAGTATCAGACAGCTTATAACATTAAACTACAACACATCCAAGTTAACTCTTAATTTAAACATAGAACGCAACTTATTGTTTTAAAAACTGCAAGACACTTGTTTTCTTGTTAAATGAGCACTCAGAAATTCTCAGTGTAGCCACTGCCTGCAGCTATTAAAGAGAGCTATAATTACAGAACTTAAGTTCTACAGTCTTATGTTTTTTGCAGCAAAGTCTTCTACTGAGTATAGACAGTGTGCTGTACTAATACTATACTATACTATATATATACTGTGTGTGTGTGTATATATATATATATATATATATATATATATATATATATATATATATATATATATATATACTGTGTGTGTGTGTGTGTATATGTATATTATTTTTTTGTTTTTTTTATTTATTTTCTTCATAAATCGAAAGAGTCCACAGCTACATTCATTACTTTTGGGAAATAAGAACCTGGCCACCAGGAGGAGCAAAGACACCCCAGCCAAAGGCTTAAATAATCCTGCCACTCCCCTCATCCCCCAGTCATTCTTTGTCTTTTGTTCCAGGTGGTTGGCAGAGAAGTGTCAGAAGTTGTTTTTCTCTCTTATGGAGGGTAGTACTCTTCGACATTGGAAGGGAGTTTTAAGTAATCCTGTCAGTCTCTCAGCGAGGGCTTGGATGAAAGTTGGAGTCCGGAGATGCAGGAAGAGTCTTTCTGCGAAACCATCCCAACTCATGTTAACAGCTCCTCAAGCAATCGGCGTTGTCAAACTTCGCTTCGCTGCCCACTTTCTTCTCTCAAGTCCATGGCGGAGGCGAGGCTACTATTCGTCACACTTGAAAGGCCGTATTCCTGTTCCAGGGCGTAGATTACGGTAAGATTGTTTCATTTTATTTCTTCATGAATGTACTGTAACTCATTTGTTCCTGCGAATTCACATGAAAAATACAGGGTCTCAGTGGGACTCCTTTAGTATCTTAGAACCAAGGGTTAATATCTCCTGAGGGGAATTATTGAACAGGGTTTTTTTAAATCATGTTTGTTATGTGATTAAACCTGCTTATGTGTAGTGTTAACTGGGCTTGTGGCTTAGAACATAACGATCTGTTGAAGTGACGAGACCTTACGGTTGGGCGCACTTTTGTTGGACTGTACGGTTCACCTTGTGACCGAGCGTGTTTAAGTTCTGGTCTCCCATTTCCGCATTCCTGATTGTGTGGTGACGAAAAATTCTAGTCTGCTGGTGTCTGGTACATAGGAGGTGGTGAGTGCCCCAGCCATTGTGGGTGTCAGGTGCCGTTTAAATTGTTTTTATATATAGTCCATTTTTGGGTATCCTTGATCCAGTTATGGAGGATACTGATGTTGAGTTTGGTCAACTTTCTGATTCAGATTCTTCGTCCTGTGAAGAATGCAAATTGGCCCCATTGACTCCGATCAGTCAGTTTTGTTCTTTAGGCCGTCCTATAGTTCCTTGTTCCTTGGTCTTGGGGATTCAAGAGACTGCTGAGCCATCCGCCTCGGGGGGGCCCTGTCCTCCGGGAGGCGAGTTCCCTACCACTCCCTACTGCTACACATGCGGGTAACCCAAGCTATGTGTTTCCCTCCTCGGAAGGATTGTTCCCCCCGGAGATTATGGCACATTTTCGCTTTTACATATGTTTGGCGCTTGCGCGTCTGCAAAGTCCAGATGTTTATTTGCAAATGTGCTTGTGCCCGATTGCCCCAGGTCTCTCAACCTCTGGAGGGCATGTACAGTTCCCTGTGGGTGTAACTGTTCCTGAGTGTTGTGCCTTTCGTTACAGGTGGGCTCGCCATAGTGTTTTACTCAGACATGTTTTCTTCTACAAGATATGACGAGTCCTCGGATTTCATCCTTACTTGTGGGATATTAACCTCCTTCCAGCAGGAAGTGGCAAAGAGCACCACAGCAGAGCTGTATATATAGCTCCTCCCTTCCCTCCACCTCCAGTCATTCTCTTTGCCTGTGTTAGTAGTAGGAAGAGGTAAAGTGAGGTGTTAGTTTAGATTCTATAATCAAGAAGTTTTTTTATTTTAAAATGGTGCCAGTGAGTACTATTTTTCTCAGGGGGAAATCGTCAGTCTATTGCTTCCCAAGAGGAGTGATGGGTCCCACAGCACAGCTGAAGGTAGTGTAAGAAAATCTTCAGTGTGGAGAACGGTGTCTTGCTACAAGCAGTATTGAGGTATGTTCAGTCTTTTGTTTCTGGGGAGACTTGATGCATCAGAACAGGCTGACATTTTTCCCTATATGGGGAAGGGTAAGCAGTATACACTATAGGAAAGGAAATGGTGTACCTGGAATCCGTTTATATTATTTGCCAAAGACTGTAAATATAACTTTGAGGCTTATTTTGGGCTGGACGCTGGGAGTTGCGGTTTGCTTAAAGGCTGTTAACTTTTTTATTGGCCTGAAGGAGTGCAAGGTTACAATATTTTCTGTGTATACAAGAGGGCACATGTCATATGTTTTTTCTACAGTCGACATGTTGTTTTTACTTGCGACCCATGCGGGTCTTAGTCAGGCTTAGAGTAACGCCCACGGTGGGCGGGGCCTATTTTTGCGCGCTCAGGTATCATCCGGATCGCATAGCAAGCAGAGGCTGGGGCTCTGGTGGGGCCTAAGTTGTCTCCTCCTATCAAAGGGTTTTTCAAGCTTATCAGGCTACAACAAGTGCATTCTGGGGGCAGGGGCCAAATTTAGATAATAAATAAATTCCTGTTATAATCGATATATATTGTGTTATAACATATCTAAGCAAGTGGATGTAATACTAATTGAGTATTTTGGGCACTTTAAAATAATATTTTCTGGTCCAAACACGTTTTTGCAGATCTCAGAGAAATAGTTGCACTTTTAAAATTTAAAGGCCCAGTACAGTTTTTTTTTTTTGCATTATCTTTTTCACATATAATTTGAATTTAGAGCTCAATATTTTAAGCAAAGTACGACTATTATTAATATTGCTAGTCTGTTTAACATGTCTGACACTGAATAGGAAACTCCTTGCTCAATGTGTTTAGATGTCACTGTGGAACCCCCTCTGGTTTTTTGTCCCTCGTGTACTGAGAGGGCCTTACAATATAAAACACAAATTTTATGTAAAGAAAATGTGTCTAAGGATGATTCTCAGTCTGAGGAGAATCAGGATATACCGCCAACTTCTCCCCAAGCGTCACAACTTTTAACGCCCACCCAAGCGACGCCTGGTTCTTCAACCATGTCTTATTCATTTACTCTGCAGGATATGTCTGCAGTTATGTCAACTACGCTTACAGAGGTATTATCTAAGTTGCCAGTGTTACAGGACAAACACAGTAGGACAGAGGCCAATGTGAATGCTGAGTCCTCTGATGCTTTGTTAGCTATTTCTGATGTACCCTCACAGGGATCTGAATTGGGGGTCAGGGAACTTCTGTCTGAGGGGGACTTTCCGATTCGGAGACAGACTCGGACATCATGTCCTTTAGATTTAAGCTTGAACACCTCCGTATGTTACTTTGGGAGGTTTTAGCGACTCTGGATGACTGTGACTCTATTGTGGTACCACCAGAGAAATTGTGTAAGATGGACAAGATGTTTTTCCGGTTCCTAAGAGAATCTCTGAGATTATTAAGAGGGAATGGGACAGACCGGGTATCCCGTTCTCACACTCTCCTAATTTCAAAAATATGTATCCCATATCTGACACTGTTCGGGACTCTTGGCAAACAGTCCCTAAGGTGGAAGGAGCTATATCTACCCTAGCGAAGCGTACAACTATTCCTATTGAGGACAGCTGTGCTTTTAAAGACCCTATGGATAAGAAATTGGAGGGTCTTCTAAAGAAATTGTTTATTCATCAGGGTTTCCTCTTACAACCAACGGCCTGCATTGTACCAGTTACCACTGCGGCGGCCTTCTGGTTTGATGCCTTAGAAGAGTCTCTTAAGACTGAGACTCCTTTAGAGGATATTTTAGATAGAATTAAGGCACTTAAGCTGGCTAATTCTTTTATTACAGATGCTGCCTTTCAGATTGCCAAGTTGGCGGCTAAGAATGCCGGATTTGCTATTTTAGTGCGTAGAGCGTTATGGTTAAAATCTTGGTCTGCTGATGTGTCATCTAAATCAAAGCTTTTGGCTATTCCTTTCAAGGGGAAAACCCTATTCGGGCCTGACTTGAAAGAGATAATTTCTGATAATATGGAAGGTAAGGGTCATCTCCTACCTCAGGATAGAACTGCTAAACTGAGGGGTAAACAAAATAATCTTCGTTCCTTTCGGAACATCAAAGGAGTACCCTCTTCTTCCTCTTCCTCCACCAAGCAGGAAGGGAATTTTGCTCAGGCCAAGTCCGTCTGGAGACCCAACCAGGCTTGGAACAAGGGTAAACAACCCAAGAAGCCTGCTCCTACCAAAACAGCATGAAGGGGCGGCCCCCAATCTGGGACCGGATCTAGTAGGGGGCAGACTTTCTCTCTTTGCCCAGGCTTGGGTAAGAGATGTTCAGGATCCTTGGACACTGGAGATCGTGTCCCAATGGTATCAGCTGGAATTCAAAAGTTCTCTCCCAAGGGGGAGGTTTCTTCTGTCACGATTGTCTGCAGACCAGACAAAAAGAGATGCGTTCTTACGTTGTGTAAAAGACCTCTCTACCATGGGAGTAATTTGTCCCGTTCCAAGACTGGAACAGGGACAGGGGTTTTACTCAAATCTTTCCGTGGTCCCCAAAAAAGAGGGCATGTTTCGACCCATCTTAGATCTAAAGAATCTAAACAAGTTTCTCAGAGTCCCATCATTCGAACAATTCTACCATTGATCCAGGAGGGTCAATATATGACTACCGTGGACTTGAAGGATGCATACCTTCATATTCCTATCCACAAGGATCATCATCAGTTCCTAAGGTTTGCCTTCCTGGACAAACGTTTTCAGTTTGTGGCTCTTCCCTTCGGGTTGGCCACAGCACCCAGGATCTTCACAAAGGTTTTAGGGTCCCTTCTGGTGGTTCTCAGGCCGCGGGTTATTGCAGTGGCGCCTTCTCTGGACGATATTCTGATCCAGGCGTTGTCTTACCATCTGACAAAGTCTCATTCAGACATGGTTCTGTCCTTTCTGAGGATTCACGGGTGGAAGCTGAATCTAGAAAAGAGTTCATTAATTCCACAGATCAAGGTTCCCTTCCTGGGAACTCTAATAGATTCCATATCCATGAAAATTTTCTTGACAGAGGTCAGAAAGTTAAAGATTCTGAATACATGCCGAGCCCTTCAGTCCAATCCTCGGCCATCATTGGCCCAGTGCATGGAGGTAATTGGATTGATGGTGGCGGTAATGGACATCATTCCGTTTGCTCGTTTTCATCTCAGACCACTACAGCTGAACATGCTCAGACAGTGGAATGGAGATTATGCAAATTTGTCTCCTCAGATAGATCTGGATCAGGAGACAAGAGACTCGTGCTTCCGCAGACCCTCATGGGTGATAGTGACGACGGACACCAGCCTTCTAGGTTGGGGTGCGGTCTGGAATTCCCTGAAGGCTCAGGGGGTGTGGACTCAGTCTGAGTCACTTCTTCCAACCAATATTCTGGAATTGAGAACAATATTCAACGCGCTTCAGGCGTGGCCTCAGTTGGCCTCAGCCAAATTCATTCGCTTTCAGTCGGACAACATCCACGACAGTGGCCTACATCAATCATCAGGGAGGAACAAGGAGTTCCATAGCAATGACAGAAGTATCCAAGATAATTTGGTGGGCGGAGGCCCACTCTTGTTATCTGTCAGCAATCTACATCCCAGGAGTGGACAACTGGGAACCTGACTTTTTAAGCAGACAGACGTTTCATCCGGGGGAGTGGGAACTCCACCCGGAGGTCTTTGCCACGGAGTTGGATCTGATGGCATATCGTCAGAATGCCAAGCTTCCAAGATACGGATCCAGGTCAAGGGATCCTCAGGCCGAACTGATAGATGCCTTGGCAGTGCCTTTGTCGTTCAACCTAGCTTATGTGTTTCCACCGTTTGCTCTCCTACACCGGGTGATTGCTCGGATCAAACAGGAGAGGGCTTCAGTAATTCTAATCGTGCCTGCGTGGCCTCGCAGGACTTTTTAATGCCGATCTAGTGGACATGTCCTCTCTGTCGTCGTGGAAGCTTCCATTGAGGCAGGACCTTCTCATTCAGGGACCCTTCCAACACCCAAATCTAGTTTCTCTGCAACTGACTGCTTGGAGATTGAACACTTGATTTTATCTAAGCGGGGGTTCTCTGATTCGGTCATTGATACTTTGATTCAGGCATGTAAGCCTGTCACTAGGATCTATCATAAGATATGGCATAAATATCTTTTTTGGTGTGAATCCAAAGGCTACTCATGGAGTAGAGTTAAGATTCCCAGGATTCTGTCTTTTCTCCAAGAAGGATTGGAGAAAGGGTTATCAGCGAGTTCCTTAAAGGGACAAATCTCTGCTTTGTCAATTTTACTACACAAACGTTTGGCAGATGTTCCAGACGTTCAGTCTTTTTGTCAGACTCTAACCAGAATTAAAGGGCCATTATACACTCATTTTTGCTTTGCAGAAATGTTTTGTAGATGATCTATTTATAAAGCCCATAAAGTTTTTTTTTTTTTTTTTTTAAATGTATAATTTTGCTTATTTTTAAATAACATTGCTCTGATTTTCAGACTCCTAACCAAGCCCCAAAGTTTTATTTGAATACCGTCAGCTACCTTCTCCAGCTTGCTCCTGTTTGTGTAAAGGCTCTTTTCATATTCAAAAGAAGGGGGAGGGGGGAGTGTCTTATTTCCCACTTGCAGTGGGCTTTCCAACTGCCTTTTCAACAGAACTAAACTGAAAGCTTCTAAGTAAGTTTTTAAACCATTTTATACTGGATTTTTATATCGGTATCCGTGCATCTTATTCTTTATAGTAGTGTCTATTACATGCAGTTATATGAAAATGAGTGTATACTGTCCCTTTAAGCCTGTGTTTAGACCAATTGCTCCACCCTGGAGTTTGAATTTAGTTCTTAATGTTCTTCAAGGAGTTCCATTTGAACCCATGCATTCCATAGATATTAAGTTATTATCTTGGAAAGTTTTATTTTTGGTTGCTATTTCTTCTGCTCGTAGAGTTTCGGAGCTTTCAGCATTACAATGTGATTCGCCTTATCTTATCTTATCTTAAGGTTGTTTCTAATAAGAATATTAATCAGGAAATTGTTGTTCCTTCATTATGTCCTAATCCTTCTAAGAAGGAGCGTATGTTGCATAACTTGGACGTGGTCCGTGCCCTGAAGTTTTACTTGCAGGCGACTAAGGATTTCCGTCAATCATCTTCATTATTCTTTGTTTTTTCTGGAAAGCGTAGGGGTCAGAAAGCTACGGCTGCCTCTTTCTTTTTGGCTGAAGAGTATCATACGTTTGGCGTATGAGACTGCTGGACAGCAGCCTCCTGAAAGAATTACGCCTCATTCTACTAGGGCTGTGGCTTCCTCATGGGCATTTAAAAACGATGCTTCTGTTGAACAGATTTGCAAGGCTGCAACTTTGTCGTCTCTTCACACTTTTTCCAAATTTTATAAATTTGATAGTTTTGCTTCTTCTGAGGCTGGTTTTGGGAGAAAGGTTCTTCAAGCAGTGGTGCCTTCCGTTTAGGTTCCTGTCTTGTCCCTCCCTTTCATCCGTGTCCTGTAGCTTTGGTATTGTTTTCCACAAGTAAGGATGAAATCCGTTGACTCGTCATATCTTGTAGAAGAAAAGGAAATTTATGCTTACCTGATAATTTATTTATTCTACGATATGACGAGTCCACGGCCCACCCTGTCATTTTTGAGACAGGTATATGTTATATTTCTTTCATGTAATTAGCAAGAGTCCATGAGCTAGTGACGTATGGGATATACATTCCTACCAGGAGGGGCAAAGTTTCCCAAACCTCAAAATGCCTACAAATACACCCCTCACCACACCCACAAATCAGTTTTACAAACTTTGCCTCCTATGGAGGTGATGAAGTAAGTTTGTGCTAGATTCTACGTTGATATGCGCTCCGCAGCAGGTTGGAGCCCGGTTTTCCTCTCAGCGTGCAGTGAATGTCAGAGGGATGTGATGAGAGTATTGCCTGTTTGAATTCAATGATCTCCTTCTACGGGGTCTATTTCATAGGTTCTCTGTTATCGGTCGTAGAGATTCATCTCTTACCTCCCTTTTCAGATCGACGATATACTCTTATATATATACCATTACCTCTGCTGATTTTCGTTTCAGTACTGGTTTGGCTTTCTACAAACATGTAGATGAGTGTCCTGGGGTAAGTAAGTCTTATTTTCTGTGACACTCTAAACTATGGTTGGGCACTTTTTTAATAAAGTTCTAAATATATGTATTCAAACATTTATTTGCCTTGACTCAGGATGTTCAACATTCCTTATTTTCAGACAGTCAGTTTCATATTTGGGATAATGCACTTGAATCAATTATTTTCTTACCTTAAAAATTTGACTTTTTTCCCTGTGGGCTGTTAGGCTCGCGGGGGCTGAAAATGCTTCATTTTATTGCGTCATTCTTGGCGCGGACTTTTTTGGCGCAAAAAATCTTTTCTGTTTCCGGCGTCATACGTGTCGCCGGAAGTTGCGTCATTTTTGACGTTCTTTTGCGCCAAAAATGTTGGCATTCCTGAAACTGTCATTTAAGGAATTTGATCAATTTTGCTTTATATGTTGTTTTTTCTCTTACATATTGCAAGATGTCTCACGTTGCATCTGAGTCAGAAGATACTTCAGGAAAATCGCTGTCTGGTGCTGGAACTACCAAAGCTAAGTGTATCTGCTGTAAACTTTTGGTAGCTGTTCCTCCAGCTGTTGTTTGTATTAATTGTCATGACAAACTTGTTAATGCAGATAATATTTCCTTTAGTAATGTACCATTACCTGTTGCAGTTCCATCAACATCTAATGTTCAGAATGTTCCTGATAACATAAGAGATTTTGTTTCTGAATCAATCAAGAAGGCTATGTCTGTTATTCCTCCTTCTAGTAAACATAAAAAATCTTTTAAAACTTCTCTTTATACAGATGAATTTTTAAATGAACATCATCATTCTGATTCTAATGACTCTTCTGGTTCAGAGGATTCTGTCTCAGAGGTTGATGCTGATAAATCTTCATATTTATTTAAAATGGAATTTATTCTTTCTTTCATGTAATTAACAAGAGTCCATGAGCTAGTGACGTATGGGATATACATTCCTACCAGGAGGGGCAAAGTTTCCCAAACCTTAAAATGCCTATAAATACACCCCTCACCACACCCACAAATCAGTTTTACAAACTTTGCCTCCAAGGGAGGTGGTGAAGTAAGTTTGTGCTAGATTCTACGTTGATATGCGCTCCGCAGCAAGTTGGAGCCCGGTTTTCCTCTCAGCGTGCAGTGAATGTCAGAGGGATGTGAAGAGAGTATTGCCTATTGAATGCAGTGATCTCCTTCTACGGGGTCTATTTCATAAGGTTCTCTGTTATCGGTCGTAGAGATTCATCTCTTACCTCCCTTTTCAGATCGACGATATACTCTTATATTTACCATTACCTCTACTGATTCTCGTTTCAGTACTGGTTTGGCTTTCTACAAACATGTAGATGAGTGTCCTGGGGTAAGTAAGTCTTATTTTCTGTGACACTCTAAGCTATGGTTGGGCACTTTATTTATAAAGTTCTAAATATATGTATTCAAACATTTATTTGCCTTGACTCAGAATGTTCAACTTTCCTTATTTTCAGACAGTCAGTTTCATATTTGGGATTATGCATTGAATTATCATATTTTTCTTACCTCAAAAATTTGACTTTTTTCCCTGTGGGCTGTTAGGCTCGCGGGGGCTGAAAATGCTTCATTTTATTGCGTCATTCTTGGCGCGGACTTTTTTGGCGCAAAAATTCTTTTCCGTTTCCGGCGTCATACGTGTCGCCGGAAGTTACGTCATTTTTTGACGTTATTTTGCGCCAAAAATGTCGGCGTTCCGGATGTGGCGTCATTTTTGGCGCCAAAAGCATTTAGGCGCCAAATAATGTGGGCGTCTTATTTGGCGCTAAAAAAATATGGGCGTCGCTTTTTTCTCCACATTATTTCAGTCTCATTTTTCATTTGATTCTGGTTGCTAGAAGCTTGATATTTGGCATTCTTTCCCATTCCTGAAACTGTCTTATAAGGAATTTGATCTATTTTGCTTTATATGTTGTTTTTTCTCTTACATATTGCAAGATGTCTCAAGTTGCATCTGAGCCAGAAGATACTACAGGAAAATCACTGCCTGCTGGATCTACCAAAGCTAAGTGTATCTGCTGTAAATTTTTGGTAGCTATTCCTCCAGCTGTTGTTTGTAATAATTGTCATGACAAACTTGTTAAAGCAGATAATATTTCCTTTAGTAATGTACCATTGCCTGTTGCAGTTCCCTCAACATCTAAGGTGCAGAATGTTCCTGATAACATAAGAGATTTTGTTTCTGAATCCATAAAGAAGGCTTTGTCTGTTATTTCTCCTTCTAGTAAACGTAAAAAGTCTTTTAAATCTTCTCTCTCTACAGATGAATTTTTAAATGAACACCATCATTCTGATTCTTTGGACTCTTCTGGTTCAGAGGATTCTATCTCAGAGATTGATGCTGATAAATCTTCATATTTATTTAAGATGGAATTTATTCGCTCTTTACTTAAAGAAGTACTAATTGCTTTAGAAATAGAGGATTCTAGTCCTCTTGATACTAATTCTATACGTTTGGATAAGGTTTTTAAAGCTCCTGCGGTTATTCCAGAAGTTTTTCCTGTTCCTAATGCTATTTCTGCAGTGATTTCCAAAGAATGGGATAAATTGGGTAATTCATTTACTCCTTCTAAACGTTTTAAGCAATTATATCCTGTTCCGCCTGACAGGTTAGAATTTTGGGACAAAATCCCTAAAGTTGATGGGGCTATTTCTACCCTTGCTAAACGTACTACCATTCCTACGTCAGATGGTACCTCGTTTAAGGATCCTTTAGATAGAAAAATTGAATCCTTTCTAAGAAAAGCTTATCTGTGTTCAGGTTATCTTCTTAGACCTGCTATATCATTGGCTGATGTTGCTGCAGCTTCAACTTTTTGGTTGGAAACCCTAGCGCAACAAGTAGCAAATCGTGATTCTCATGATATTATTATTCTTCTTCAGCATGCTAATAATTTTATCTGTGATGCCATTTTTGATATTATTAGAGTTGATGTTAGGTTTATGTCTCTAGCTATCTTAGCCAGAAGAGCTTTATGGCTTAAGACTTGGAATGCTGATATGGCTTCTAAATCAACTCTACTTTCCATTTCTTTCCAGGGAAACAAATTATTTGGTTCTCAGTTGGATTCTATTATTTCAACTGTTACTGGTGGGAAAGGAACTTTTTTACCACAGGATAAAAAATCTAAAGGTAAAAACAGGGCTAACAATCGTTTTCGTTCCTTTCGTTTCAACAAAGAACAAAAGCCTGATCCTTCGTCCTCAGGAGCAGTTTCAGTTTGGAAACCATCTCCAGTCTGGAATAAATCCAAGCCTGCTAGAAAGGCAAAGCCTGCTTCTAAGTTCACATGAAGGTACGGCCCTCATTCCAGTTCAGCTGGTAGGGGGCAGGTTACGTTTTTTCAAAGAAATTTGGATCAATTCTGTTCACAATCTTTGGATTCAGAGCATTGTTTCAGAAGGGTACAGAATTGGTTTCAAGATGAGACCTCCTGCAAAGAGATTTTTTCTTTCCCGTGTCCCAGTAAATCCAGTGAAAGCTCAAGCATTTCTGAATTGTGTTTCAGATCTAGAGTTGGCTGGAGTAATTATGCCAGTTCCAGTTCTGGAACAGGGACTGGGGTTTTATTCAAATCTCTTCATTGTACCAAAGAAGGAGAATTCCTTCAGACCAGTTCTGGATCTAAAATTATTGAATCGTTATGCAAGGATACCAACGTTCAAGATGGTAACTGTAAGGACTATATTGCCTTTTGTTCAGCAAGGGAATTATATGTCCACAATAGATTTACAGGATGCATATCTGCATATTCCGATTCATCCAGATCATTTTCAGTTCCTGAGATTCTCTTTTCTAGACAAGCATTACCAATTTGTGGCTCTACCGTTTGGCCTTGCTACAGCTCCAAGAATTTTCACAAAGATTCTCGGGGCCCTTCTGTCTGTAATCAGAGAACAGGGTATTGTGGTATTTCCTTATTTGGACGATATCTTGGTACTTGCTCAGTCTTTACATTTAGCAGAGTCTCATACGAATCGACTTGTGTTGTTTCTTCAAGATCATGGTTGGAGGATCAATTTACCAAAAAGTTCTTTGATTCCTCAAACAAGGGTAACCTTTCTGGGTTTCCAGATAGATTCAGTGTCCATGACTCTGTCTTTAACAGACAAGAGACGTCTAAAATTGATTACAGCTTGTCGAAACCTTCAGTCACAATCATTCCCTTCGGTAGCCTTATGCATGGAAATTCTAGGTCTTATGACTGCTGCATCGGACGCGATCCCCTTTGCTCGTTTTCACATGCGACCTCTTCAGCTCTGTATGCTGAACCAATGGTGCAGGGATTACACGAAGATATCTCAATTAATATCTTTAAAACCGATTGTTCGACACTCTCTAACGTGGTGGACAGATCACCATCGTTTAATTCAGGGGGCTTCTTTTGTTCTTCCGACCTGGACTGTAATTTCAACAGATGCAAGTCTCACAGGTTGGGGAGCTGTGTGGGGATCTCTGACGGCACAGGGAGTTTGGGAATCTCAGGAGGTGAGATTACCGATCAATATTTTGGAACTCCGTGCAATTTTCAGAGCTCTTCAGTTTTGGCCTCTTCTGAAGAGAGAATCGTTCATTTGTTTTCAGACAGACAATGTCACAACTGTGGCATACATCAATCATCAAGGAGGGACTCACAGTCCTCTGGCTATGAAAGAAGTATCTCGAATTTTGGTTTGGGCGGAATCCAGCTCCTGTCTAATCTCTGCGGTTCATATCCCAGGTGTAGACAATTGGGAAGCGGATTATCTCAGTCGCCAAACGTTGCATCCGGGCGAATGGTCTCTTCACCCAGAGGTATTTCTTCAGATTGTTCAAATATGGGGGCTTCCAGAGATAGATCTGATGGCCTCTCATCTAAACAAGAAACTTCCCAGGTATCTGTCCAGATCCCGGGATCCTCAGGCGGAGGCAGTGGATGCATTATCACTTCCTTGGAAGTATCATCCTGCCTATATCTTTCCGCCTCTAGTTCTTCTTCCAAGAGTAATCTCCAAGATTCTGAGGGAATGCTCGTTTGTTCTGCTAATAGCTCCGGCATGGCCTCACAGGTTTTGGTATGCGGATCTTGTCCGGATGGCATCTTGCCAACCATGGACTCTTCCGTTAAGACCAGACCTTCTGTTTTTTTCCATCCGGATCTGAAATCCTTAAATTTAAAGGTATGGAGATTGAACGCTTGATTCTTAGTCAAAGAGGTTTCTCTGATTCTGTGATTGATACTATGTTACAGGCTCGTAAATCTGTATCTAGAGAGATATATTATAGAGTCTGGAAGACTTATATTTCTTGGTGTCTTACTCATCATTTTTCTTGGTATTCTTTTAGAATTCCGAGAATATTACAATTTCTTCAGGATGGTTTAGATAAGGGTTTGTCCGCAAGTTCCTTGAAAGGACAAATCTCTGCTCTTTCTGTTCTTTTTCACAGAAAGATTGCTATTCTTCCTGATATTCATTGTTTTGTACAAGCTTTGGTTCGTATAAAACCTGTCATTAAGTCAATTTCTCCTCCATGGAGTTTGAATTTGGTTCTGGGAGCTCTTCAAGCTCCTCCGTTTGAACCTATGCATTCATTGGACATTAAATTGCTTTCTTGGAAAGTTTTGTTCCTTTTGGCCATCTCTTCTGCCAGAAGAGTTTCTGAATTATCTGCTCTTTCTTGTGAGTCTCCTTTTCTGATTTTTCATCAGGATAAGGCGGTGTTGCGAACTTCTTTTGAATTTTTACCTAAGGTTGTGAATTCCAACAACATTAGTAGAGAAATCGTGGTTCCTTCATTATGTCCTAATCCTAAGAATTCTAAGGAGAAATCGTTACATTCTTTGGATGTTGTTAGAGCTTTGAAATATTATGTTGAAGCTACTAAATCTTTCCGAAAGACTTCTAGTCTATTTGTCATCTTTTCTGGTTCTAGAAAAGGCCAGAAAGCTTCTGCCATTTCTTTGGCATCTTGGTTGAAATCTTTAATTCATCTTGCCTATGTTAAATCGGGTAAGACTCCGCCTCAGAGGATTACAGCTCATTCTACTAGGTCAGTTTCTACTTCCTGGGCGTTTAGGAATGAAGCTTCAGTTGATCAGATTTGCAAAGCAGCGACTTGGTCCTCTTTGCATACTTTTACTAAATTCTACCATTTTGATGTATTCTCTTCTTCTGAAGCAGTTTTTGGTAGAAAGGTACTTCAGGCAGTGGTTTCGGTTTGAATCTTCTGCTTATGTTTTTCATTAAACTTTATTTTGGGTGTGGATTATTTTCAGCAGGAATTGGCTGTCTTTATTTTATCCCTCCCTCTCTAGTGACTCTTGTGTGGAAAGATCCACATCTTGGGTATTCATTATCCCATACGTCACTAGCTCATGGACTCTTGTTAGTTACATGAAAGAAAACATAATTTATGTAAGAACTTACCTGATAAATTCATTTCTTTCATATTAACAAGAGTCCATGAGGCCCACCCTTTTTTATGGTGGTTATGATTTTTTTGTATAAAGCACAATTATTCCAATTCCTTATTTTATATGCTTCGCACTTTTTTCTTATCACCCCACTTCTTGGCTATTCGTTAAACTGATTTGTGGGTGTGGTGAGGGGTGTATTTATAGGCATTTTAAGGTTTGGGAAACTTTGCCCCTCCTGGTAGGAATGTATATCCCATACGTCACTAGCTCATGGACTCTTGTTAATATGAAAGAAATGAATTTATCAGGTAAGTTCTTACATAGATTATGTTTTCTTTACTTAAAGAAGTACTAATTGCTTTAGAAATTGAGGATTCTGGTCCTCTTGATACTAAATCTAAACGTTTAGATAAGGTCTTTAAATCTCCTGTGGTTATTCCAGAAGTTTTTCCTGTTCCTGGTGCTATTTCTGAAGTAATTTCCAGAGAATGGAATAATTTGGGTAATTCATTTACTCCTTCTAAACGTTTTAAGCAATTATATCCTGTGCCGTCTGACAGATTAGAATTTTGGGACAAAATCCCTAAAGTTGATTGGGCTATTTCTACCCTTGCTAAACGTACTACTATTCCTACGTCAGATGGTACTTCCTTTAAGGATCCTTTAGATAGGAAAATTCAATCCTTTCTAAGAAAAGCTTATCTGTGTTCAGGTAATCTTCTTAGACCTGCTATATCATTGGCTGATGTTGCTGCAGCTTCAACTTTTTGGTTGGAAACTTTAGCGCAACAAGTAACAGATCATGATTCTCATAATATTATTATTCTTCTTCAACATGCTAATAATTTTATCTGTGATGCCATTTTTGATATTATCAGAGTTGATGTCAGGTTTATGTCTCTAGCTATATTAGCTAGAAGAGCTTTATGGCTTAAAACTTGGAATGCTGATATGTCTTCTAAATCGACTCTACTTTCCATTTCTTTCCAGGGTAACAAATTATTTGGTTCTCAGTTGGATTCTATTATCTCAACTGTTACTGGTGGGAAAGGAACTTTTTTACCACAGGATAAAAAATCTAAGGGTAAAAACAGGGCTAATAATCATTTTCGTTCCTTTCGTTTCAACAAAGAACAAAACCTGATCCTTCATCCTCAGGAGCAGTTTCAGTTTGGAAACCATCTCCAGTCTGGAATAAATCCAAGCCTTCTAGAAAAGCAAAGCCAGCTTCTAAGTCCTCATTCCAGCTCAGCTGGTAGGGGGCAGGTTACGTTTTTTCAAAGAAATTTGGATCAATTCTGTTCACAATCTTTGGATTCAGAACATTGTTTCAGAAGGGTACAGAATTGGTTTCAAGATAAGACCTCCTGCAAAGAGATTTTTTCTTTCCCGTGTCCCAGTAAATCCAGTGAAAGCTCAAGCATTTCTGAAATGTGTTTCAGATCTAGAGTTGGCTGGAGTAATTATGCCAGTTCCAGTTCTGGAACAAGGGCTGGGGTTTTATTCGAATCTCTTCATTGTACCAAAGAAGGAGAATTCCTTCAGACCAGTTCTGGATCTAAAAATATTGAATCGTTATGTAAGGATACCAACGTTCAAAATGGTAACTGTAAGGACTATCTTGCCTTTTGTTCAACAAGGGCATTATATGTCCACAATAGATTTACAGGATGCATATCTGCATATTCCGATTCATCCAGATCATTATCAGTTCCTGAGATTCTCTTTTCTGGACAAGCATTACCAGTTTGTGGCTCTGCCGTTTGGCCTAGCTACAGCTCCAATAATTTTTACAAAGGTTCTCGGTGCCCTTCTGTCTGTAATCAGAGAACAGGGTATTGTGGTATTTCCTTATTTGGACGATATCTTGGTACTTGCTCAGTCTTTACATTTAGCAGAATCTCATACGAATCGACTTGTGTTGTTTCTTCAAGATCATGGTTGGAGGATCAATTCACTAAAAAGTTCATTGATTCCTCAGACAAGGGTAACCTTTCTGGGTTTCCAGATAGATTCAGTGTCCATGACTCTGTCTTTGACAGACAAGAGACGTCTAAAATTGATTTCAGCTTGTCGAAACCTTCAGTCACAATCATTCCCTTCGGTAGCCTTATGCATGGAAATTCTAGGTCTTATGACTGCTGCATCGGACGCGATCCCCTTTGCTCATTTTCACATGCGACCTCTTCAGCTCTGTATACGGAATCAGTGGTGCAGGGATTACACAAAGATATCTCAATTAATATCTTTAAAACCGATTGTACGACACTCTCTAACGTGGTGGACAGATCACCATCGTTTAATTCAGGGGGCTTCTTTTGTTCTTCCGACCTGGACTGTAATTTCACCAGATGCAAGTCTTACAGGTTGGGGAGCTGTATGGGGGTCTCTGACGGCACAAGGGGTTTGGGAATCTCAGGAGGTGAGATTACCGATCAATATTTTGGAACTCCGTGCAATTTTCAGAGCTCTTCAGTCTTGGCCTCTTCTGAAGAGAGAATCGTTCATTTGTTTTCAGACAGACAATGTCACAACTGTGGCATACATCAATCATCAAGGAGGGACTCACAGTCCTCTGGCTATGAAAGAAGTATCTCAAATTCTGGTTTGGGCGGAATCCAGCTCCTGTCTAATCTCTGCGGTTCATATCCCAGGTATAGACAATTGGGAAGCGGATTATCTCAGTCGCCAAACGTTGCATCCGGGCGAATGGTCTCTTCACCCAGAGGTATTTCTTCAGATTGTTCAAATGTGGGAGCTTCCAGAAATAGATCTGATGGCGTCTCATCTAAACAAGAAACTTCCCAGGTATCTGTCCAGATCCCGGGATCCTCAGGCGGAAGCAGTGGATGCATTATCACTTCCTTGGAAGTATCATCCTGCCTATATCTTTCCGCCTCTAGTTCTTCTTCCAAGAGTAATCTCCAAGATTCTGAAGGAATGCTCGTTTGTTCTGCTGGTAGCTCCGGCATGGCCTCACAGGTTTTGGTATGCGGATCTTGTCCGGATGGCCTCTTGCCATGTGTGGACTCTTCCGCTAAGACCAGACCTTCTGTCGCAAGGTCCTTTTTTCCAACAGGATCTCAAATCCTTAAATTTAAAGGTATGGAGATTGAACGCTTGATTCTTGGTCAAAGAGGTTTCTCTGACTCTGTGATTAATACTATGTTACAGGCTCGTAAATCTGTATCTAGAGAGATATATTATAGAGTCTGGAAGACTTTATATTTCTTGGTGTCTTTCTCATCATTTTTCTTGGCATTCTTTTAGAATTCCGAGAATTTTACAGTTTCTTCAGGATGGTTTAGATAAAGGTTTGTCCGCAAGTTCTTTGAAAGGACAAATCTCTGCTCTCTCTGTTCTTTTTCACAGAAAGATTGCTAATCTTCCTGATATTCATTGTTTTGTACAAGCTTTGGTTCGTATAAAACCTGTCATTAAGTCAATTTCTCCTCCTTGGAGTTTGAATTTGGTTCTGGGGGCTCTTCAAGCTCCTCCTTTTGAACCCATGCATTCATTGGACATTAAATTACTTTCTTGGAAAGTTTTGTTCCTTTTGGCGATCTCTTCTGCCAGAAGAGTCTCTGAATTATCTGCTCTTTCTTGTGAGTCTCCTTTTCTGATTTTTCATCAGGATAAGGCGGTGTTGCGAACTTCTTTTGAATTTTTACCTAAGGTTGTAAATTCCAACAACATTAGTAGAGAAATTGTGGTTCCCTCATTATGTCCTAATCCTAAGAATTCTAAGGAGAAATCGTTGCATTCTTTGGATGTTGTTAGAGCTTTGAAATATTATGTTAAAGCTACTAAGTCTTTCCGAAAGACTTCTAGTCTATTTGTTATCTTTTCCGGTTCTAGAAAAGGCCAGAAAGCTTCTGCCATTTCTTTGGCATCTTGGTTGAAATCTTTAATTCATCATGCCTATGTCGAGTCGGGTAAAACTCCGCCTCAAAGGATTACAGCTCATTCTACTAGGTCAGTTTCTACTTCCTGGGCGTTTAGGAATGAAGCTTCGGTTGATCAGATTTGCAAAGCAGCAACTTGGTCCTCTTTGCATACTTTTACTAAATTCTACCATTTTGATGTATTTTCTTCTTCTGAAGCAGTTTTTGGTAGAAAAGTACTTCAGGCAGCGGTTTCAGTTTGAATCTTCTGTTTATGTTTTTCATTAAACTTTATTTTGGGTGTGGATTATTTTCAGCAGGAATTGGCTGTCTTTATTTTATCCCTCCCTCTCTAGTGACTCTTGCGTGGAAAGATCCACATCTTGGGTAGTCATTATCCCATACGTCACTAGCTCATGGACTCTTGCTAATTACATGAAAGAAAACATAATTTATGTAAGAACTTACCTGATAAATTCATTTCTTTCATATTAGCAAGAGTCCATGAGGCCCGCCCTTTTTTGTGGTGGTTATGATTTTTTTGTATAAAGCACAATTATTCCAATTCCTTATTTTATATGCTTTCGCACTTTTTTCTTATCACCCCACCACCCCACTTCTTGGCTATTCGTTAAACTGATTTGTGGGTGTGGTGAGGGGTGTATTTGTAGGCATTTTGAGGAAACTTTATTATTATTTATGTATTTGTAGGCATTTTGGGAAACTTTGCCCCTCCTGGTAGGAATGTATATCCCATACGTCACTAGCTCATGGACTCTTGCTAATATGAAAGAAATGAATTTATCAGGTAAGTTCTTACATAAATTATGTTTTTAGTTAAACTTCAGTCACCTCTGCACCTTTGGCTTTTCCTTTCTCTTCCGAACTTCGGTTGAATGACTGGAGGTGGAGGAAAGGGAGGAGCTATATATACAGCTCTGCTGTGGTGCTCTTTGCCTCCTCCTGCTAGCAGGAGGTTAATATCCCACAAGTAAGGATGAAATCCGTGGACTCGTCATATCGTAGAAGAAATAAATTTATCAGGTAAGCATAAATTTCCTTTTTGAGCAGCTTGGGGACCCTATCCTTCATTGTTCACTAGAGGGCATTGTTAGGTATACATATTGACAAGAATGAACAGGTAATCAGTGATTGGTTGGATATGCCTTTAAATCAAGGCTTTGGTGTATTGTGAAGTATGCATGATTAAGGGATAACGTTCCCGAAACGTCGCATGTTATGCTGTCCATGAAAGTTTAATAAAGGACATTTTATTTAAGGTGCTGTGGAACTGCCTTTTTGTACATTTGTACATATGTAGAGCTAAATGGTTGCTAGCTCATCCATCGTGCACCTGGCCAACTGGCTGCATCCTAGTTTGCTGGGCCCATCTACAATTGTTTGTGATCCTTCTTGGGTATGAGACTCATCAGTCTCCTCCTTTGAATGGCTCACCTCATTAGACATGGGGTGATGAAGTAATCTCCTTTAAGTCTCTTGTTATCGAGATCCTTCCCAGTTTTTTTTGGAAGAAAGGGGTTTCCGTTAGACTGGTCCTACGGACCTTCTGTTCTTCTTGGGCGTTAACCTTCGGGTTGCCTGTTATTTTATTTAATCCGGTTAGGATACATTTTCTTTTCTTTTTCATACTATGTTTCCTGCGGGAACTTAAAACTATCTGGGATTTATACTCGCTGTTTGCTTCTATGGAAGTTGTTTGGGACACGTTTAGTCCCATGTTTGTCTGTTTCTCCAACATAGGTGTGTCCGGTCCACGGCGTCATCCTTACTTGTGGGATATTCTCTTCCCCAACAGGAAATGGCAAAGAGCCCAGCAAAGCTGGTCACATGATCCCTCCTAGGCTCCGCCTTCCCCAGTCATTCTCTTTGCCGTTGTACAGGCAACATCTCCACGCAGATGGCTTAGAGTTTTTTGGTGTTTAAATGTAGTTTTTATTCTTCAATCAAGAGTTTGTTATTTTAAAATAGTGCTGGTATGTACTATTTACTCTGAAACAGAAAAGAGATGAAGATTTCTGTTTGTAAGAGGAAAATGATTTTAGCAACCGTTACTAAAATCGATGGCTGTTTCCACACAGGACTGTTGAGAGGAATTAACTTCAGTTGGGGGAAACAGTGAGCAGACTTTTGCTGCTTGAGGTATGACACATTTCTAACAAGACTTGGTAATGCTGGAAGCTGTCATTTTCCCTATGGGATCCGGTAAGCCATTTTTATTAAATAAGAATAAAGGGCTTCACAAGGGCTTAAAGACTGGTAGACATTTTTCTGGGCTAAAACGATTGATTTATAAGCATTTTTAATAGTTTATAGCTTTGAGGAGTTATTTTATTCTTGGGAATTATGTTAAATAACCGGCAGGCTCTGTATTGGACACCTTTTTCACTGGGGGCCTTCTCTAATCATAGGCAGAGCCTCATTTTCGCGCCTCTATTGCGCAGTTGTTTTTGGGAAGCAAGGCATGCAGATGCATGTGTGAGGAGCTCAGATACATAGAAAAAGCTTACTGAAGGCGTCATTTGGTATCGTATTCCCCTCTGGGCTTGGTTGGGTCTCAGCAAAGCAGATACCAGGGACTGTATAGGGGTTAAATATAAAAACGGCTCCGGTTCCGTTATTTTAAGAGTTAAAGCTTTCAAATTTGGTGTGCAATACTTTTAAGGCTTTAAGACACTGTGGTGAAATTTTGGTGAATTTTGAACAATTCCTTCATACTTTTTCTCATTTTCAGTAATAAAGTGTGTTCAGTTTAAAATTTAAAGTGACAGTAACGGTTTTATTTTAAAACGTTTTTTTGTACTTTGTTATCAAGTTTTTGCCTGTTTAACATGTCTGAACTATCAGATAGACTATGTTCTGTATGTGAGGAAGCCAAGGTTCCTTCTCATTTAAATAGATGTGATGTATGTGACACAAAATTTAGAGAAAATGATGCCCAAGATGATTCCTCAAGTGAGGGGAGTAAGCATGGTACTGCATCATCCCCTCCTTCGTCTACGCCAGTCTTGCCCACACAGGAGGCCCCTAGTACATCTAGTGCGCCAATACTCCTTACTATGCAACAATTAACGGCTGTAATGGATAATTCTATCAAAAACATTTTAGCCAAAATGCCCACTTATCAGCGAAAGCGCGACTGCTCTGTTTTAGAAAATACTGAAGAGCACGAGGACGCTGATGATAATGGTTCTGAAATGCCCCTACACCAGTCTGAGGGGGCCAGGGAGGTTTTGTCTGAGGGAGAAATTTCAGATTCAGGGAAAATTTCTCAACAAGCTGAACCTGATGTGATTACATTCAAATTTAAATTGGAACATCTCCGCGCTCTGCTTAAGGAGGTGTTATCTACTCTAGATGATTGTGACAATTTGGTCATTCCAGAGAAATTATGTAAGATGGACAAGTTCCTAGAGGTCCCGGGGCCCCCCGAAGCTTTTCCTGTACCCAAGCGGGTGGCGGACATTGTAAACAAAGAATGGGAAAGGCCCGGCATACCTTTTGTCCCTCCCCCTATATTTAAGAAATTGTTTCCTATGGTCGACCCCAGAAAGGACTTATGGCAGACAGTCCCCAAGGTCTAGGGGGCGGTTTCTACTCTAAACAAACGCACTACTATCCCTATAGAAGATAGTTGTGCTTTCAAAGATCCTATGGATAAAAAATTAGAGGGTTTGCTTAAAAAGATGTTTGTTCAGCAAGGTTACCTTCTACAACCAATTTCATGCATTGTTCCTGTCACTACAGCAGCGTGTTTCTGGTTCGATGAACTAGAAAAGTCGCTCAATAAAGATTCTTCTTATGAGGAGATTATGGACAGAATTCATGCTCTTAAATTGGCTAATTCTTTTACTTTAGACGCCACTTTGCAATTGGCTAGATTAGCGGCGAAAAATTCGGGGTTTGCTATTGTGGCGCGCAGAGCGCTTTGGCTAAAATCTTGGTCAGCGGATGCGTCTTCCAAGAACAAATTGCTTAACATACCTTTCAAGGGGAAAACGCTGTTTGGCCCTGACTTGAAAGAGATTATTTCAGATATCACTGGGGGTAAGGGCCACGCCCTTCCTCAGGATAGGTCTTTCAAGGCTAAAAATAAACCAAATTTTCGTCCCTTTCGCAGAAACGGACCAGCCCCAAGTTCTACATCCTCTAAGCAAGAGGGTAATACTTCTCAAACCAAGCCAGCCTGGAGGCCAATGCAAGGCTGGAACAAAGGTAAGCAGGCCAAGAAACCTGCCACTGCTACCAAGACAGCATGAGATGTTGGCCCCCGATCCGGGACCGGATCTGGTGGGGGGCAGACTTTCTCTCTTCGCTCAGGCTTGGGCAAGAGATGTTCTGGATCCTTGGGCGCTAGAAATAGTCTCCCAAGGTTATCTTCTGGAATTCAAGGAGCTACCCCCCAAGGGGGAGGTTCCACAGGTCTCAATTGTCTTCAGACCACATAAAAAGACAGGCATTCTTACATTGTGTAGAAGACCTGTTAAAAATGGGAGTGATTCATCCTGTTCCATTAGGAGAACAAGGGATGGGATTCTACTCCAATCTGTTCATAGTTCCCAAAAAAGAGGGAACATTCAGACCAATCTTAGATCTCAAGATCCTAAACAAATTTCTCAAGGTTCCATCGTTCAAAATGGAAACCATTCGGACAATTCTTCCTACCATCCAGGAAGGTCAATTCATGACCACGGTGGATTTAAAGGATGCGTATCTACATATTCCTATCCACAAGGAACATCATCGGTTCCTAAGGTTAGCCTTTCTGGACAAGCATTACCAGTTTGTGGCACTTCCATTCGGATTAGCCACTGCTCCAAGAATTTTCACAAAGGTACTAGGGTCCCTTCTAGCGGTGCTAAGACCAAGGGGCATTGCAGTAGTACCTTACTTGGACGACATACTGATTCAAGCGTTGTCTCTACCTCAAGCAAAGGCTCATACGGACATTGTCCTGGCCTTTCTCAGATCTCACGGGTGGAAAGTGAACGTAGAAAAAAAGTTCTCTATCTCCGTCAACAAGAGTTCCCTTCTTGGGAACAATAATAGACTCCTTAGAAATGAGGATTTTTCTGACAGAGGCCAGAAAATCAAAACTTCTAAGCGCTTGTCAAGTACTTCATTCTGTTCTTCTTCCTTCCATAGCGCAGTGCATGGAAGTAATAGGTTTGATGGTCGCGGCAATGGACATAGTTCCTTTTGCGCGAATTCATCTAAGACCATTACAACTGTGCATGCTCAGTCAGTGGAATGGGGATTATACAGACTTGTCTCCGACGATACAAGTAGATCAGAGGACCAGAGATTCACTCCGTTGGTGGCTGACCCTGGACAACCTGTCACAAGGGATGAGCTTCCGCAGACCAGAGTGGGTCATTGTCACGACCGACGCCAGTCTGGTGGGCTGGGGCGCGGTCTGGGAACCCCTGAAAGCTCAGGGTCTTTGGTCTCGGGAAGAATCTCTTCTCCCGATAAATATTCTGGAACTGAGAGCGATATTCAATGCTCTCAAGGCTTGGCCTCAGCTAGCAAAGGCCAAATTCATACGGTTTCAATCAGACAACATGACGACTGTTGCGTATATCAACCATCAGGGGGGAACAAGGAGTTCCCTGGCGATGGAAGAAGTGACCAAAATAATTCAATGGGCGGAGACTCACTCCTGCCACTTGTCTGCAATCCACATCCCAGGAGTGGAAAATTGGGAAGCGGATTTTCTGAGTCGTCAGACATTTCATCCGGGGGAGTGGGAACTCCATCCGGAAATCTTTGCCCAAATAATTCAATTGTGGGGCATTCCAGACATGGATCTGATGGCGTCTCGTCAGAACTTCAAGGTTCCTTGCTACGGGTCCAGATCCAGGGATCCCAAGGCGACTCTAGTGGATGCACTAGTAGCACCTTGGAGCTTCAACCTAGCTTATGTGTTCCCACCGTTTCCTCTCATCCCAGGCTGGTAGCCAGGATCAAACAGGAGAGGGTATCGGTGATCTTGATAGCTCCTGCGTGGCCACGCAGGACTTGGTATGCAGATCTGGTGAATATGTCATCGGCTCCACCATGGAGGCTTCCTTTGAGACAGGACCTTCTTGTTCAAGGTCCGTTCGAACATACGAATCTGGCCTCACTCCAACTGACTGCTTGGAGATTGAACGCTTGATTTTATCAAAGCGAGGGTTCTCAGATTCTGTCATTGATACTCTTGTTCAGGCCAGAAAGCCTGTAACTAGAAAAAATCTACCATAAAATATGGAAAAAAATATATCTGTTGGTGTGAATCTAAAGGATTCCCATGGAACAAGATAAAAATTCCTAAGATTCTATCCTTTCTTCAAGAAGGTTTGGAGAAAGGATTATCTGCAAGTTCTTTGAAGGGACAGATTTCTGCTTTATCTGTTTTACTTCACAAAAAGCTGGCGGCTGTGCCAGATGTTCAAGCTTTTGTTCAGGCTCTGGTTAGAATCAAGCCTGTTTACAAACCTTTGACTCCTCCTTGGAGTCTTAATTTAGTTCTTTCAGTTCTTCAGGGGGTTCCGTTTGAAGAGTTTCAGAGTTATCTGCTCTGCAGTGTTCTCCTCCTTATCTGGTGTTCCATGCAGATAAGGTGGTTTTGCGTACTAAACCTGGTTTTCTTCCGAAAGTTGTTTCTAACAAAAATATTAACCAGGAGATAGTCGTGCCTTCTTTGTGTCCGAATCCAGTTTCAAAGAAGGAACGTTTGTTGCACAATTTGGATGTAGTTCGTGCTCTAAAATTCTATTTAGAGGCTACAAAGGATTTCAGACAAACATCTTCCTTGTTTGTTGTTTATTCTGGTAAAAGGAGAGTTCAAAAAGCAACTTCTACCTCTCTCTCTTTTTGGCTTAAAAGCATCATCAGATTGGCTTATGAGACTGCCGGACGACAGCCTCCTGAAAGAATCACAGCTCATTCCACTAGGGCCGTGGCTTCCACATGGGCCTTCAAGAACGAGGCTTCTGTTGATCAGATATGTAAGGCAGCGACTTGGTCTTCACTGCACACTTTTACTAAATTTTACAAATTTGATACTTTTGCTTCTTCTGAGGCTATTTTTGGGAGAAAGGTTTTGCAAGCCGTGGTGCCTTCCATCTAGGTGACCTGATTTGCTCCCTCCCATCATCCGTGTCCTAAAGCTTTGGTATTGGTTCCCACAAGTAAGGATGACGCCGTGGACCGGACACACCTATGTTGGAGAAAACAGAATTTATGTTTACCTGATAAATTACTTTCTCCAACGGTGTGTCCGGTCCACGGCCCGCCCTGGTTTTTTAATCAGGTCTGATGATTTATTTTCTCTAACTACAGTCACCACGGTATCATATGATTTCTCCTATGCAAATATTCCTCCTTTACGTCGGTCGAATGACTGGGGAAGGCGGAGCCTAGGAGGGATCATGTGACCAGCTTTGCTGGGCTCTTTGCCATTTCCTGTTGGGGAAGAGAATATCCCACAAGTAAGGATGACGCCGTGGACCGGACACACCGTTGGAGAAAGTAATTTATCAGGTAAACATAAATTCTGTTTTTCTCCTCTCTGAGGATTTAGCCAGCTTTTCAGTTATGACCCTGGTTGCAGGCTGGTCCTGATTGGGTTCAGATCTCGCGGATTAGTGAAACACGTGGCGCCTATTACGCTTGCTGGTCAGACGGGAGTGCCGAGTGCTCTTAGCTTTATTTTAGTTTTCTTATTTATTTTACAAGTTTCAGCTAAGCATTCTCAAGAGGACTTGCGGGTCCGTGCGGCTCTCGGGATTGTTTCAGTCCTAAATAGCTGTCTCTCTGGTGACTCGGTCAGTGAATTTTGCTGCGTCACTCTGCTGCTCCCAATACCCTCGGAGCCTAAAGTAGTCCTTCCCACATGGTGGGAAAATTAGAGGGTTTAGCGCCTCTTTTCCACTGGTTGGGGCAGTGTTGCTTTAAGAAATTGTTCCTTTTTGACTTGTTCCTTTAGTGGTTCTCTTCTTCATTGAGACTTCTTGGATTGTCTTCTCCTTGTGGTGGGATGGGTCGCCTTCGGGGCACTTGGATTCCCTTCGGGAGTTGGTTGTTCCTTTCTCGGAACATTAGACAGTGAGGTCTTTTTGGGCTCCGGTTAGGGGTCCTTCCCCATTGTTGGGAATGCTCTGCATCTCTTTCTTGGGATAAAAGAGGTCCTAGTGGTTTTCCACTCATATGGTTCGGGTATTGCCATCCAGTTGGCATCCAAACCCATGTTTTACCATCCTCTGACTTTGAATCTGAGGTAATGTGGAGTCTTGATGTTACTCTGTTCGGGTGACTTGTCTTCACTGTTCCCCTTGTGTCTGGAGATCGTGGCTACCTGAACAGCTAGCTCAGCATACTAATGCTATGAGGCTACTCTGTACTGTAGCAATCTGAGGGTTGCTAGTTCGATCCCCGGCGAGGTCTACTCAGCCTTTTCTCCTTTCGAAGTTGATAAAATGAGCAGCGCCTTGTGGCCTTTAGAAGGATTAGCCGCACTTTCAAGCACAGTCATGTTAATGTTGCTTGGACGCCTGTTAGCTCTAGAGTCCTTTTCTGTCCCTGGCTCTTTGGAGTGTTGGGCTCCTGCAAGGGGTGTTCTCTTCCCTTTGGGTCGGGACTTGCAAGGGCTTCTTGCTCTTGTTATCTGGGTTATTCTGGATTTTTTCCCTGGGAGGTCTGTTTTTATATATCAGACGAGGGATTTATGTTCCTGGAAGATTTTTTAATCTAAACATTTGTGGGGCCCGGGCTTTTTATCCTGATCTTCCAGTTGTCGAGGGTTTTACTCAACGTTTTCTATCCCGCTGTGAGATGTTACCGGACCTTATGATCCTAGGACTGGCCTGGGGGTTCCAGTTTCCGGGATACTTGGGCTTAGCCTTTGTTCTGGCTGTTCTGTTTTACAACTTGGCCAGATTTACTGAGAGCCGGGGCTCCTTAAGGTCTTGTCTTGTACCGGCGATACGGTCCCCTTGGGACAGCCACCTAATGTAACCTGATGATGGGCTTCCTGCCCAGCAAACGGAAGGTTTGCGGTTGCTCAGCTGTCTCTTTTGCGCCTGGTATGTGTGCTTCAGATCTGCCATTGCTTGGGCTGGTCTGGCTAGGTGTAGGATCTGAGATCTGTTGTTCATCCTCAGGTCTTGTGGGTGCCAGTGGACCTTGTTTTTAGAGGTTCTGTACATCGTCCCTTTTGAGATCTGTGTGTAGGTCTGGTGGTCTGGATTGCAATCTGCTATTTTGTTCGGCCACTTTTTTATTACGGATAATGTTTTCTCCTTGTCTTCCTACGGATGGTAGTGGGTTTCTGGACTCAGATTTTTATATTTCTGAGTTTGCTACTTCTATTTTTTTTGTTTGCTCAGTCTCTGACGTTTTTGAGGATTTTGTCTTCAACTATCTTTTTGGTGATGTTGCACATTATTTGGGAGATGTTGTTCTCCTTGAGGCTGCTCTGTTTCTCCTTGTGGGTTCGGCGTTGTCTCTCCTTGTTCTAAGGATCCATTCGGGTCTCTGTGGACTTGGCCTCTTTTGAAGGGGGCTTTTCCTTTATTGGATCTTGCTGTACCTTTCGGAGTATTCCTTTGGTTCACCCTTGTCCTCTCTCTTTTGGGGATTTTGGGACTGTACTAGTAAGGATTGTGTGGGGACTGCTGGACGACGGTTCTCCTGAAGGAGTGTTGGCTCAGTGAGTCTGTTTTGCGGTCTCTAGTTAGGCTTCAGACTATCTTCGGGTCAGTGTCTTTGGGGCCTTTTCATTCTAGTTTTTTTTTTTACCGCCTCCGACGAAGCGGGGTTTGGTTTTTGTTGTGTATTTTTTATTAGGCCTGGTGCCCTCAGAATGGGCCGCCTATAGTACCCTCCCGTTTTTGCATTCAGTGTCCTCTATAGCTTGGGTATTGTTTTCCCAAAAGTAATGACTGCAGCTGTGGACTCTTTCCATTTATGAAGAGAAACTTAAATTATGCTTACCTGATAATTTTCTTTTCTTCAAATGGAAAGAGTCCACAGCTCCCCACCTGTATTTTGTCTGTGGGGCGTCTCTTATTTTTTTATTCTTCTGGCACCTTTTCACCCTGGTATTTCTTCTACTGTTCCTTGTTCCATGGCAGAATGATTGGGGGATGAGGGGAGTGGGAGGAGTATTTAAGCCTTCGGCTGGGGTGTCTTTGCCTCCTCCTGGTGGCCAGGTTCTTATTTCCCAAAAGTAATAAAAGCAGCTGTGGACTCTTTCCATCTGAAGAAAAGAAAATTATCAGGTAAGCATAATTTAAGTGTGTGTGTGTGTGTGTATATATATATATATATATATATATCCATATATCCATGTAGAAAAGGGCACTCTCAGGATTTGTACATAAGCCCAATTTTTGCTTTATTAATAGTATCAACAGAACATGGTCGACTTTTCGACCCTCATTCAGGCCTTCATCAGGACATTAATAATCTGAAAATAAACACATAACACAAAAACTAATATAATGAATACCTAAATGTGGTATTAAACAACAAAACCACCCATCACCAACCTATATATAAAAGATTAAAAACAATATTAGAAGAATTCTGCAATATACCAGAAGGGACAGACAATTTACAGCCAGCAGCACTATTCAGTTATATGAAGCCAGTCAGACTATCAAACTCATGCCTGAAAAGACAGACCAATGCAGAACTGGTTAAATCAACAACCACGCTGGTTAACAAGTTCAAACCATCAGAAATTACCAAAATACACTGTATTATGGTCATATGGTTATAATGGAACATCAATAACTCATGTAACCAATAAAAAAGGAAATAGTGACCAAATACAGGGAGCTCTACCAGCCCAGCATATATTATCAGCATGTTCAAACCTACACACAAACAAATGTATATAGTCTGCATGTACAGACTTACTCATCAATAGTGTCTAAAAGATAAACCACTGGAGACGCCTCAAAAAAGGTATAAAAGTAAGAGGGACACGTGCATTGTGCCCAATAAGCTCAATATATCATATCACATCATGATCGAAACAGTGGCAATTGAACATGCTGATAATATATGCTGGGCTGGTAGAGCTCCCTGTATTTGGTCACTATTTCCTTTTTTATTGGTTACAACATGAGTTATTGATGTTCCATTATGACCATTGGCTTGTTCAGTATATACCATTTATTATCTCCCCCCGTGCTGTCTCTGGGTGATTCCACGATCTTTGTATACACATAGATTCATATTCTGTGTGGATATTTCCACATGTTGGCACAACCCGACTAAAAGTTTTTACCCATGTTAAAGCAGGACTTGTCCTGTAACAGTGTATTTTGGTAATTTCTGATGGTTTGAACTTGTTAACCAGCGTGGTTGTTGATTTAACCAGTTCTGCATTGGTCTGTCTTGTCAGGCATGAGCTTGATAGTCTGACTGGCTTCATATAACTGAATAGTGATGCTGGCTGTTAATTGTCTGTCCCTTCTGGTATATTGCAGAATTCTTCTGATAGTTTTTAATCTTTTATGTATAGGTTGGTGATGGGTGGTTTTGTTGTTTGTTCACATTTAGGTATTCATTATATTAGTTTTTGTGTTATGTGTTTATTTTCAGATTATTAATGTCCTGATGAAGGCCTGAATGAGGGCCGAAACGTCGACCATGTTCTGTTGATACTATTAATAAAGCAAAAATTGGGCTTATGTACAAATCCTGAGAGTGCCCTTTTCTACATGGATTCATATACTTCTTTCTTTTGAGGATTGCACCCAGGTCTTTCATACACCACCTAGGTTGGAGTGCTGGGCCACAGGCTAATTGACATTATATATATATATATATATATATATATATATATATATATATATTTATATTTATATATATATATATATACAGGTGGCCCTCGTTTTACAATGGTTCAATTTACACCGTTTCAGAATAACAACCTTTTTTTCCAGTCATGTGACTGCTATTGAAAAGCATTGAGAAGCAGTGCATCTATTAAAATAGCCTGTAGGTGGAGCTGTCCGCTTGTGTTGCAGCAAAGCCAAGCAAGCTAAAATTAATCAGTTTAACCAGACCTGAGCTATCAAGCAGATTTCAAAGGAACAATATCTTCCTGTCTATAAATCAGTCCAGATTGGAATGCATAGAAAGAACTTTTTGCAGAAAAATGCAAGTGAAGACTGTGTTGTGTGATTAATTTATTAGGTTTATAATGCTGTTTAGCAAATGTTTTTGTTCATTTAACTTAGTTTAATTATATATTCTGTATTGTGTGATTATTTTATTAGGTTTATAATGCTGTTTAGCATTTAAATTCTTCATTTCAAAGCATTAAAAATAATGTATTAGATGTTACTTATTACAATTTTGAGAGGGGCCTGGAACCTATCTCCCTCACTACCCATTAACTTACATTATAAACTGGTTTTCAATTTACAACGGTTTCAATTTACAACCATTCCTTCTGGAACCTAACCCCGGCGTAAACTGAGGGCTACCTGTATATATATATATATATATATAAAACAGAACAGTTAACCTGCGTTAGGAATAACATTGCTAAATTACAGACTGATTTAAACTACTATAGAGACAGTGAGGAATACGTAAGATTCGACACGATGTTGAGAGAGGTAGTGGAAACATCTAAGACTGACCTTATTCACACTTAACATTCAAAATTCTTACGTGACCAAAAAGACTATAAGGACGGACAAGTATTTATATGGCAGAAACAAAAGAGGTTCAGAAACAATTTCTCTAGGAAATTGGGTTACAATAAAAATAGAAATAATGACACTAATACCTTTAATGAACAACTGGCTATTACTTCAGGGGAAGAATCTGATTCAATACTACCTAAGAAAAAGAAAAATAAGTCCAAAAATCATAAGAAAAAGGTGACCTTTTCAGACCCTGAGATGACTGATGATGATCTATCATCACAGGCGGCATCAACATCATGTGATGAGGGCTCAGGCATTGATTCTGAATTTGAATCATTTAATGACATTGATGAAACAGGGCCCTCATCACTTGATCCATGCACCAGCGGTGTTAACCAGCCAAATTTGGGAGCTATACAGAAAAACTCCCAAATGTATCCTTCAGCATTAAAACAGAGACCTGGTACACAGCAAGCTTATAGCACTATTGAGAGAAACATTACAAATAGCAATGATTATTCAAACAAAGAAAAAAAAACTCATGTTTTTCATGTGGCCGAGAAACATACAGGAGGAGGAGGGGGGAAACAAAAATGACAGCAACCCCCAAAACCATCGACACAGCCACATCGTTATACACTGAGGGATCAGAAAACGAACACACATTGAAACAAAGTAATGTAATTAATGTATCTACATACACTCTCAACAAAGTGGAAATGAAAGTACTTGAATATGGTCTGGGTTTCTGTCCTAACAGAAAGTTTGACATCTTTCAAACTATTGTTGATGTCAACCGTTTTGTTAGAAAATTAACCCTCAAAAAACACTTCTTTTCTAATAAAACCCCGGATCAATCTATCAAAGGAAGTAATTCCTCTGATATTGGTAACACATGTCTAGGGTTCACAGAAGCCTGTAGTATGGTTACTTTGGAAAGCTTAGAGACTGAATCAGACACAAATTCAGAACTCTCTAATGGTCAATTACCTAAGTTAAAGCCTAGAACTAACTTTTACCCAATACACAATAGGGGAAAGGCCCTTGAAACATTCCACAAAAGAGTTGTAGAAGATTTACATCTTCTTAATCAAAATAACACTAAACCACCACACAACCTCTCTAAACGGGAGAATGAGGCCATTGCCTCACTGAAAAACAATGAATCCATTGGGATTCGCCAATCCGATAAGGGAGGCAGTGTGGTGGTCATGGACCGTACACACTATGTCAATGAGGCCTTACGCCAATTAAATGATACTAATGTTTATTCTGTTTTGAAAAGAAATCCTGTGATTGAATTTCAGTATGAACTTGGGCAGGGTTTGGATGATGGAATAGCTTTGGGCATTTTGGATCAGCAGACAGCAGATACCCTATGTGTTAAACACCTGCTAACTCCCATCTTCCATCACCTGCTCAAGGTCCACAAAAGTTTGAGTGATATCAAGGGCCGACCAATCGTATCTGGTATTGGTTCACTATTGGAACCCCTATGTGATTGGTTAGACAAAATTCTACAACCTTTTGTACTAGCATTACCTAGTTACATTAGAGACACAACTAACGTTTTGAGGATCTTGGATGACATAGAATGGAGACAGGAGTACAGTTGGCTCACTATCGATGTGATCTCGCTGTACTCCAGTATCCCCCATGACATGGGCTTGGAAGCAATTAGATTTTTTCTTAAAAAAGATCAAAGTATGGCTGATACAACAAAAGAGTATTTATTGAGAGTCACTCAATTTCTTTTGGAGCACAACTATTTCTTCTTTGAGGGGGTGTTCTATCTGCAGAAACAAGGCACAGCTATGTGGGCTAAATTTGCCCCCTATTTTGCAAATTTATTCATGGGCTGGCTTGAACGTACATTCCTGTATGATGAGAGAAACCCCTTCAGAGAAGAAATAGTTGTTGATAAACGCTTCATTGATGACCTTATTTTCATTTGGTCATCAACAGAAGTTAGAGCCTCTGAATTTGTCAGGTATTTAAATGCCAGTGACAATGGACTGAAGTTCACATTTGAATGGCAAAAGAACAAGGTGAACTTTTTGGATATCACCTTCCTACACAATAAAAGTGCCCACCCTTCACATGTGTTTAAAGGAATTGCTAAAAGTCAATTCCTTAGGGCACGTAGGATTTGTAGCAGAGATCAGGATTTTCAAATAGAAAGTATGAACATCAAAGACAGACTAAAATCACGAGGTTATCCACCTAGATTACTTAATCACTTAGCCAAAAAAACTTTGGAAGAAGGCAGACCCTCATTATGTAATCAGACCCGAAACAATACTGAGGATAGGGACCTATCCTTTATCACAAAATACTCCTCTGACTACACATCAGTTTGTGATATTGTAAAGAAATACTTCCCAATCTTGTTGGGTGATACCTGTCTCAAAGACACAGTCGAGAAGGGATTTAGGTGTGTATACTCACGAAACCTCACTTTGGGTAACATTCTCGCCCCCAGTCAGTTACCTAGTTTGAAGAAAAACACAGGATCATGGTTACTTGTAAATGTGGTAACCATAGATGTAAAGCATGCGATTTCTTGACTGAGGGTCGAGAATTTTACTCTTGTCAATCACGTGAATCATTTCTCACCAAAGGTTGTGTAAAATGCTCCACTAGCTATGTCATATACCTTATTGAGTGTACAGATCACTCAAAACAGTATGTTGGCATGACTAGTCGGGATGTCAGAACCTGCATACCGTGAGCATTTAGGTTACATCAAATATGAAAAACCTTGCTCCAGCGTTATCAAGACATTTCCTTGAAGTCCATCAAAAGGATGTCACATCCTTTATAGAGGTAGTAACATTACCCACAAGGGGAGGTGACAGAGATCAGCTTTTAGCCCATCAGGAGGTCTATTGGATTATGAAATTAAAAACCCAAATCCCTCATGGTTTCAATTCAGAATACAACATCATAAATCATTGGAAATAAACAGTTACACATATATCACACATATCGCATATTTAAGTACATAGTTTATTTAACATTTCTTAACTGAAGGTGACCTAAGGTTACAAATGGTGATATTATATTAGGATTGTTACACCACTCTTTGTTTGTAGTTATTTCTAGTACTTATGGGTTATAGTACACCATTTACTTCATTTCCTTCTTTAGTTATATCAGAGAATCTAAAGTGATCATCCCCTTATTTTTGAGTATATGTATCCTATTTTTTCGCTATGATATATATCATAGTACTTTACTCATTTATCTGGGCACACACACCCCATAAGAGTTTTTAATTCCCTCTGATAAAATTCTTAAAATTCTACACATTGGTAACAGTTTTAAGGATGATCAAACCTTAAAAATCAAATAATTCTAGGATTAGCTTTCTGAGTGGATTATGATAATACTGTATTCAATTGATGTTGTTGTTTTCTGTCTTTTTGCTTTAAACACCAATATATATATCCTATTATTAATTATTATACACAATCATTTGACCATCATGTCTTTATTACATCCTCATTATTTTGTTCAATGCATGTTTATTTAACTTGTATTTATAGCAAATTTGTGTGTATACATTATTAATCCCTATGTGATCACTTTTATATCTGCAAATGTGTATTTTTGGTGTGGTATGAGTTAATCTAATTGGTAGGTGTGTCTGCACCAGCCAATGGCTTCTTAGAATATGCTTTTTAAACTGTGGTAGCGATAGTACTAACAGGTTTCTGAATACGGCTCCTGCCGAAACGCGTAAAACCTGTTGGCTTCTTTCTAACGTGTTTTAATATGGATGTTTACAATAAAGTATTTTTATCTTTTTTCACCCTATGGATTTGAACTCTCCTTTTTTTATCCATATATAAAGACTCCAACAAAAAGGACAGTCACAGGGCTTGACAGTAGAAAAACAATCTTTATTTCATGTAATTCATCATAGAAATGTGTGTCGGTCAACGTTTCGGCTATGCATCTAGCCTTTTTCAAGACAATCTAAAAACATGAAATGCATAACTACATTAATACATAATCAACAATTACCTAAACAAACATAGAAGCTTAAAAGGACAGTCTACACCAGAATATTTATTGTTTTAAAAGATAGATAATCCCTTTATTACCCATTTCGTAGTTTTGCATAACTAACACAGTTATATTAATACACTTTTTACCTCTGATTACCTTGTATCTAAGCCTCTGCAAACTGCCCCTTATTTCAGTTCTTTTGACAGACTTGTATTTTAGCCAATCAGTGCGGGCTACTAGGAACTCCATGTGCGTGAGCACAGTGTTATCTATATGAAATTCATGAACTAACGCCCTATAGTGGTGAAAAAACTGTCAAAAT